>NC_046157.1:4928527-5166027 GCF_011064425.1 Rattus rattus
TGAACCTGGGTCCTCAGCACAGGCGCTCTTTAGCACAGTGCCATCTCCAGCCCCTGCCCTGCCTCTTTAAATGCCTCTTCCTGTACTGGAATTAGAGCCTCACTTCATCCATGTGAATGTCAGCCTTCCTCATACAACAGTGTTCACTTCATCCATGTGAATGTCAGCCCTCATCATACAACAGTGTTCACTTCATCCATGTAAATGTCAGCCCTCATCATACAACACTCATCACATAACTGGGCCAGAGGGAGATTCGCTCTAGCACCTCCCCTCTCCTGTACTGTGTTAAAGCATGCTGATGTTTTTTTAGTTTATTGTCAAATCTTTTATCTTCAATAGTTAATTGGTTTTTTGTTTGTTTTTTTTTTATATATTTGGTTAAACAGGAAAACTGTGGTATGTCTGTTTGTAATGGTAAAATCTATATCCTGGGTGGAAGACGGGAAAATGGAGAAGCCACAGATACTATTCTCTGTTACGATCCTGCGACAAGTATCATCACAGGAGTGGCTGCGATGCCCAGACCAGTGTCCTACCATGGCTGTGTGACTATTCATAGATACAATGAGAAATGCTTTAAGCTCTAGCGATACCTCACACGAGAAGCCAATGCCAATCCAAGAGGAGAGTTTTTAAAACGACCATGTGCGAACACAACTTTGTGCCATCTGCAAAAAAGAAATAAATAATCCTGTTGCCTTTCTGACCCAAACACCAGACTTCAAGCTGTCAAATGTCAGTCCGTTTCTGAAGTGGGGTGGGGTGGGTTACAGTGAGCCAGGGCCCGCGTCTACCCCAGCACCCAGAAGGCAGTTTCTATACTCTTGAGCCCAGCCTGGTCTGCATAAAATGTTCTAGGCCAGCAAAAGTAAGAATTTGGCCTATGATTATACTTTTGCGTTTTTGAAAAACTAGGTGGGGTAGGCAGTAATGCCCAGTGTAAACTTCTTAGGGATTTGTGGACCCTCTTTCAGGAATGTGTCCTGTTTTTGTCAGTTTTGTAGAAAATATTGCATGACTGAAGCTTTATTTAGGTTGAATTGCCTGATGTTAAGAATGTTTAGAACTCATTGTGAGGGGAGGAAATGAGTTTGTTTGTTCGTTCCTTTTAACCATTTATTTAAGTTATGTGCATTGGTGGAAGGGGATCAGATCCCTTGGAACTAGAGTTACAGACAGTTATGAACTGCCCTGCTATGTGGGTGCTGGGAATTGAACCCCAGATCTCTGGAAGAACAGACCGTGCTCTTAACCACTGAACCATCTCTCTCCAGCCCCCAGAAATGAGTTTTAAATATCTGTCACGGACTTTATCCCTGCCGGTTAATTTTATTGAAGGCTTTTTGGGGTTTTGTTTGTTTTTTCCTAATTATAAAAGTGTAGTAACAATTCAGCTACCATAAAACACCAAATTTTATGACTGTATAGACTGTTCTCTGATATTAAATACTTTGTGAGCTTATGTAGGAGATAGAAAAGTAAGAAAATTTAAATTGTACATTAGTCCCTAAGGAAAAATTAAAGTAACTATTGAAAAAAAATGTGATCCACTTTGATTCTCAGGGTATTTAATGAATCATCTGTGAGTCCACTAAAGAAGTTCTTCCCTCTAAACTAATCTAGGAGCTAATATCCCGCTTACGGGCAGGCGGGTGTCTGTGTCCAGGGTGTTTCCCAGGCATGGCAGTGCACACCTGTGTCCAGGATCTGGAAGGTGCATCGAAAGAAACCAAATGGGCTGAACAGATGGTGCAGTTCAGATGGGCTGGACAGAGTGTTAATGAACACTCACTGCTCCCAGCCCCTATCAGGTGGCTCACTAATTTCTGCAGCTCTAATTCCAGGGAATCATAACACCTTCTGGCCTCCCTAGATATCTACAAGCATGTGGTGCACATACATTCACACAGGCACACATGTATGTAAAAGAGATATATCTTAAGACAAATATGCATTTTGTAATACTGAAAAAAAAAAAAAAAGAAAGGCAAGAGCAGGTTTGCTCCCTACCCAGTCTGGCGGAGTTTGACCTTACGATGCTTTGTGAGTGCCACTCCGCTCGCTCGTTCACTGCCATGTAAGCAGTTGTCAATCTAGGAAGGCTGACTGATTCCTTAACATCCTACAGTCACTCTTCTCAGTGGGGCCACGTGTTTGTGACTCTGACCAGCAGCAGTTCTGGTCTTCAGAGAGAAATCTCTTATTGGGGAGAGCTCTTTTATTTGTATAAAATACTGATCAACATTTTCAGATTTCTATTAAAGTTTTCCCTCAGGTTCTTCACCTCCATTTTATAAAACTTAGTACTTTTCAAAGGGAAATGTGAAATTTTTCTTAGAAATATAAGTAAATACAGCAGGAATTAGCATAACTAATTATTGTAACTTCTGTGTGGACAGATAACGATTTACAATGCCCTAGGCTGCAGCAGGTCTCTCACTATAATATACTCCTTGTCGATGACAATAGTGTCACTAGATTTCTGTTCACGTTAAGGCAGTCATCAAAGCCTAGCATTGGCAGACAACTTCTTTCTCAGCTTAGGAGAATACAAACGTTTTTAAGAGTCATGCTTAATTGGAATCCAAATTCTGAGAAAAATGCTTATAAGGTATATTTGGGAAATTGTTGTCACGTCATAAATGGTGAGTAATGTAACACAGCTAAGGAAGCAGCTCTGAAACAGTCATCTGTCAGTCGAGAGACAGATGTACGGACAGTCAAGGGTATCTGTACTGTAATTTTATAGTAAATATCTTCATTAGACTTCTGTTAGAGAATGGAAATTGTTTGGTTCAGAAATTCTTAAACAGTAAAGTGTGTGAATAAAGGTGTTTTATAAATGCTTAGGACTCTACAGATGCTAACTGTTATTCTCATGTATGTTTGTAAGATCATGTCCATTCATAAATATATCATATAAAACACTCGGTCAAAATAAATTTGTATCTTAGTATTTTTATCTGTTGTAAAAGTATTATCTACTTGTATCTTGTAATGTTTATCTTTCATATATCTTGTTTATTGTAAATTGGGAAAAAAAATCCTCAAAATCAGAATTTGTTTAAACACATTACTTTTTCTTTATGTTGCAAATTATATTAAAAGTTACCAGAAAGTACCTGAATCCTAGAAAATTAACTTTTTAAAGATACCCAGTTGATATTTTAACTTCCTTTAATTTCTTTTCTTTGCTAATTCTTGATAAATAATGGTGGTAAGCCCCGGTTTAAGAAAAATAATTTTAGAGTATAATTAGTGCATTAAAAGGGATACATCAACCATCTTGGAGTCAGACTATCTTCATTTTGTCATCCCATAATTGGCAGACTTTCTTTTAATGGGTGGTTTCTATGAGCCCCTACATTAGTATGTGTTTGTGTTTACATGAAGATAGTATGGTTGTGTACGTAGATCACAAACACCCAATGATTTTTGCAGTTTAATTATCAGAAATGTATAAAGTCAAAAAGTAGTTGATGACATCCAATTCAGTTGCGAAAGACTAACTTGGAACATTTCTGGAGTACTCTATTGTTAAGGCAGGCTCTCTGTGGCCTGTGCTGGCCTCAAGCTCTTGGCAATTCTTTGCCTTCTGAGAGCTGCAGTTAGAAGTGGAAGCCAGCACCAGTTTTCTAAAGAAATCATTTCGTCTGAAAGTGCAGATAGATCTGGTCCTAAGGATCTGTGCGTCTATGTGACAGCAGTGTTACCAGGTCGGAAAGCAGACCTGGGGAGAGGTTTGCAGACATCACTTGCGGCTGTGCAGATGGAAAGGACGTAGGTTTTGTGAATCAACAGAAAATTACAGTTGGTTTTTGTGTGCACTTTTTCTATGAATCCTCCTTCAAGTCTTCTCCATGTATTGCACAAGGTGGCCTGACTTCCTCCGTTTTCACCGTATTGTCTGTCCCCACGCTGACTTGACTAACAAATAGGAGTTGGATTTTCAGTAGCCGCTTTTCATAGATTATTGGGATCCAGGTGTTTACTCCATTTGAATCAGGTTTCAAGACGCCAATGCTCAGGGAGGGCGTTAGCTTGTCTGTGTTGCCCATCAGGGTGTGCAAAAGTGCTTTCCCTTAGATACCGTTCAGTCGATGGCTCTAGACTAAAATGTTTGAGAAACTTGACCTGTAGCAGTGGTTGAACATCTGTCCTACTCGGAAGGATGACAGTGCTTTGTGAACTGACACGTTCTCCTGGTGAATATGAATTGTTTCTGCGTCTGCTGTCAGACTCCCATTTTGAAACTCAGGAAAGACAAAGGTGGGTCTTCTGCTTTTGTCAGTGTCCAGACCAGGTGTGTGCTGCTTTTTCCTGATCTGACAGTAGGTTTTTAAAAGCCACTCTGAGAGCCCATATGCAAAGAGAGGAAGGGAGTTGAATTGTTTGCGTGTGCCTTTAATGCCTTGAGGTTTATATGGGAAAAGGATACATCGTACAGACTAAATGTGGTACCAAGTAAACGGTAATGTGCAGAAGCTTCCTGTGGACTGCCTTCCTCAGAGTCCACCCGAGACCTTACTAGTTAAAATGACTTGATCTCGCTAGAGTTAGTGGTACATAGCTGAGTGTGGTGACAATGTCTGTTATTCCAGCCCTTGGGAGGTGGGGCAAGAGGATCAGGAAAGTTCCAGGACCGCCATGGAGACAGAGAACCAGTTTGGGGTCAGAGTTGGCCATGTGAAATCCCATGTGAGAAAGAGTACTGGAGTTCATTGGCATTCTGTAGAAAGATGGAATGGTCTCATTTCACCCATTATTATATTAGTTAAATAATTCACCAAACCACATAACCAGCATGAAAATTCACCATACCATGTAACCAGAATGAAGCATTTTGGCTGACCTGGGATGCAATAGGTTTGCCTAGCCAAGTATGCTTACTGCCACATCTAGTGCTAGGCGTCAAACAACACTTCCAGGAGTACAAACTATAATACCTGAGACGTTTCAAAGTATTTTAGACGTCTTAAAGCCTTATATTTGTCAGTGGGTTGGAGAGATGGCTCAGTTAGGAGCAAGCACTAGCATTTGCTGCTCTAGCAGAGGATCTGGGTTGGGTTCCAAGCACCTTCACTGTGGCTAACAGGTGTCTGTAACTCTAGGTCCTGGGTGCCAGTACCCTCTGGCCCCCACAGACACACATGGAGCACATATATCACATGGAGATGGCCATGGTACAGGGAAAGCATACACATAAAAATAAGTTATCATTAAAATGTTGAATATGAACCTTTTACATTGGTGTGGTTGCCTTAAATATAAACAAATAATGCTAAAGGTGATCATAACATAGAAAGTGAAATCACAACTTTATATATTGTCCCCAAAGAGGTTTTGTTTTAATGTCTGTGCCTTAAGCTACCCAGTGCCATCTCAGCCTAATAAGCCGAAGTATTGGTTTTTGAGGGTCTGATTTGTTTTATCTTTTGAGTCAGGGTCATATGTAGCCTAGGCTGGCCTAGAACTTTTGTTAAAAATGATAATAACCTCCAGTCATTCTGTTTCCTCCCGTGCTTGAATGACAGCGTGTGCCACCATGCTTGGCTGTGTGTGTTTCTGTCTGTCTGTAGGTTGGTTGGTTGTTCAGTTGGTTGTTTTAATGGAGCCCTGGCTAACCTGGAACTCAGGATATAGCCAGGTTGACCTTGAACTAGTGACCTTGAACTTCTGCCTCTGTCCACGAGTGCTAGGATTATGGGCTTGGCCACCACTCCCAGCTGTTCTGAAATGCATTGGAGTGCCAGCTGCCTCCTTGGCGGAAAGAGAATGTTAAATAAGGTCGATGCTCAGAGTTTTACATTTTTAACTTTTGGTACCTAGGTGCTTTGTAAAATACTCAGATAAATACCCATTAAGCTCTCCTAAGGTCATTTGAAATAGTGAAAAAAAGTACCTGTAGTTATTTCTGCTTGTCATTATATCAATAGTTCTGCTCTAGGCTTTTTCTTGAGAAAGCAACTTCCTCTTCATCTCCCCACCCCACCCCCCCCCCACCCCACCCCCCCCCCACCTCCACCCCCCTGCAGTGTGTGAGCCTCAGAGCTGAGGTAAGGCTTTCAGATCTGAACAAGTGTATGTGCTTTACTGTAACTGCCTCGCACCTCTTGCCTAGAGTTTGAATCTTCACAGTGAGAAAAGAATGTTTTCTACGTCCTTGTCCTCAGTTCCGCTGCAGTATAGTAAATGCTTACGTTTTTGTTTAATTGCACTTCTTCCGTAGTTTAAATTTTTAAAAGTTGTATCTAATGTCTTTTAAACATTACTTGACTATATGGTTACATTAAATTTTGTTTACCAAAAATGAGTTTTTAAGTTTGTTTTTTTAATATTCCCAAATGGTCGTATTAAAAGGGACAAGGGGAAAATCAGATGTTTGTATTTACCAGAATAACCATAAAATAACTAAGAACATAAACAAGAAACCGAAATAGTGACTTGAGGAAAGGAAGGGTGGCCAAGAAGAATACTAATGTCGGTGTGTGTTGAGCATGGCCCCTGGTGTAGTGGTGTTGAAGCGGGACTGTTCGTCTGAAGCAGTGCAGAAGTTTCATCGAGATGTGTTCATACAGCCTCTCCTGTGAGATGTGAGAGCACGGTCACTCAGTACCCACGGAGGGTAGAAAAGGGTGTTGGATCTCCTGGAACTTGAGTTACAGCTTAAGCTGCCATGTGCCTGCAAGGAACTATAAATCTCAACCCTTGAGAGGGAGACGTTTTCAGAAATGAAGGCTGCTAGCCTGTTCCTGTTTTCTCTGCTTTACTGTCTGACGCTATGAAGTTCTTGTTCATGTATGGCATTTGGCATACACGTTCCTACTGAAGGAAATTTGTAAACAGTTCTGGACGCTGGCTCCTTGTCAAAATTAAGTGCTACCCCAGTTTTATGAGTTGTATCTGTGGACCAGCAGCTTTGTGGACAAAATCCTGCCCGAGTTTTTGAGATCATTTGTCCTCTTATCCGTTGTGATAACGGGGCACATTTCCATTCTGGAGGCACTTCATCAGAAGTCCAGTCTCCTGGCCCATGATGGTACAAGCCTTTGCTCTCACTCGGGAGGCAAAGGCAGGTGAATCTCTCTTCAAGACCAGCCTACTTTACACATCCCGCTTACAGCCAGCATGGCTGCACAGTGAGACCCCAGTCTTAAGAACAAACAAGAAATATGAACCAATAATTTTAATTATCAGAGGTTGTCCCAAAATCATGCTCTGTTTGAAAGTTTAGAGTCACTGTTAGGGAGACGAATGGGAAAATGGAAGTCCATGTAGAAACCAAAGACCACTAAAAACAGAGAAATCTCCAGTGTTCAGAATCAGGAGTTGAGAGCACTTGCTCCTGGATGGGCTGTTAACTTTCCTTCCTAGGTCCTAAGTGGAGGATAGGCTAGAAATGTGTGATTTAAGCGGCCTTAATAACATGATACCGGCTTTTCCAGGACGATACCTCCTCTTAGAAGTCCTGTGGAAGCCAGAATACAGCAAATACATAGGCGAATGCCATCATTAAACCACTGAACTGAGAACGGGACCCTTGTTGAAGGAATCTTAGAAAGGATTGAAAGAGCTTGAAGGGGCTTGAGACCCCATATGAAGACAATGCCAAGCAACCAGAGCTTCCAGGGACTAAGCCACTACCCAAAGACTATACATGGACTGACCCTGGGCTCCAACCTCATAGGTAGCAATGAATATCCTAGTAAGAGCACCAGTGGAAGGGGAAGCCCTTGGTCCTGCCAAGACTGAATCCCCAGTGAACCTAATTGTTGGGGGGAGGGCGGTAATGGGGGGAGGATGGGGGGAAAACTCATATAAAGGGGAGGGGAAAGGGTTATAGGGGGATGTTGGCCCGGAAACCGGGAAGGGGAATAATAATTGAAATGTAAATAAGAAATACTCAAGTTAATAAAGAAAAAAAGGAAAAAAATGAAACCTAGAGAAAGGCAGATAATTATGTATCGCTGCCCTTATAAGGGGTCAAATAGGTCAGTTCTCACAAGAACAGGTTGACACTTAGCTTTCTCAGATCCATCTCTGGCTTTCTGTGACCAGACCCTCATGCATCCCCCACCCCACCCCCGTGAGGCCATCTATGCTGTCATCAAGGCAAAGCCCCAACCCCCAGCCCCAGTAAGGACTGATGGATTGCCAGTGCCATGTCTTCGACCTCTGTAAAGCTGTCAGCACAGTAAGACTTTCAGTTTACTCTGTATAAACTACCCAGAGTATTAATAAGTCTAAATTACCTGTTCCGTATCCAGCAGGAGCTGAGTGTGGAGGTGCACAACTTTAATCCCAGTACCCACGAGCAGAGCCAGGCAGATCTCTGACTTCAAGACCAGCCTGGTGTACATAGCCAGTCAGACCAACTAGAGTTACACGATGAGGCCCTGTCTTAAACAAACAAACAAACAATAGCAGGCAGTGGTGGTGCACACTTGCAATCCCAGCACTCAGGAGGCAGAGGCAGGTGGATTCCTGTGAGTAAAGTGTACTCTAGTGTTTGGGTGAAATGTTCTCTAGCTATCAAGTCTGTTTGATTCGTGCTATCATTTGGTTTGTATATTTCTAGGCTTCGTTTGGAAAGCATTGATTGGTGAGAGTACAGTACTGACGCCACCCCGTACTGTTGCACTGGGGATATTGTGTGACTTTACATTAAAAAGTACTTGGCTAAGCATGGTGGCACATGCCTTGCATCCCAGGACTTGGGAGGCAGGGAGACCTCTATGGGTTTCAGGCCAGCCTTTGTCTACGTAGCATGTTCCAGGTCAGGGCTACATAGAGAAGCCCTTTCTCAAAAATAGGAGTGATGAGGGAAAGAATGAAAACAGGGAACGCAGAAGAACCAAAAGAAGCAAATGAGATACAGGTTAAAAGTATAGAAAAGAATGACGTTAGACCGGGTCAAGAGAGACACACGCAGCGAATCCTAAATGGTGTCTGAGCAATGATCAGAAGCAAAACCCGCGTGAGATTTGTGCACAAGAATAGAAATTAACTGATAGCAAATGAGAAGCAAACAGTTCTTACGGAGAGAACTGCTGGCCCAGCTGCTCACAGCTAGAAGGTGAAGGAAGTTCTCAGTTTTCGGGACTGTGGTTAACAGGCTGCACTTGGTGTTGTGTAGGGATGGGGGCGGGGCATCAGTCTGTAATTCCTGTGTTCCCAGGGGTTCTGGCTTGTGAGGAAGGGAGGTCACATGTGCTTTGCTGAACTCCACTGTTGCCTGTTCTGGTCCTGAAGGTTTAGTGTACATGAGGAACAACCCTTGCTGTTTCTACTGTTCTCCCAGGGTATCTTGATTAGGATACCTAGTTAGTTTGTTTGTTTGTTTGTTTGTTTGTTTGTTTTAGTTTCTTAGGAAAATTCCACACTCATTTCCTTAGAGTCTGCTTCTGTTTAAATTCAGTGCACTCATTAAACCAGTAATGAGTAAAGTTCCCGTTCACCTCATCCTCATCAGCATGTGCCTTAGGGTTTTACTGCTGTGAACAGACACCATGACCAAGGCAACTCTTATAGAGGACGTGTAATTGGGACTGGCTTACAGGTTCAGAGGTTTCAGTCCATTACTGTCAAGGCGAGAGCATGGCAGCATCCAGGCAGGCATGGTGCAGGAGGAGCTGACAGTTCAACATCTTCATCTGAAGGCTGCTGGCAGAAGACTGGCTTCCAAGCAGCTAGGATGAGAAACTTTATAACCCACACCCATAGTGACACACCTGCTCCAACAGGGCCGCACCTTGTAGTTGTGCCACTCCCTGGGCTGAGCACACGCAAACCAACACAGTATGCATTGCCATTCTGACTGGAATAGCCTGGGACCTCAAAGGAGTTTTAATGTGCACGTCCTGAACGAAGTATGGAGGAGTGTCCTTAATATTTATCCCCTACCTCTATTTCTTGTTTTGGTCATTATTGAGTTCCTTAGCCCATTTTTTGAACTGGAGTTTTTATTTTTAGATTTCTTTAATCTTTGTATATTATTGGCATTAGTCTCTCAGATGTGCAGCTGCAACTGTTTTGTCCCATTTTGTCTGCCCTCCCTTCACAAGATCAGCTGAAATCTCACCGGGTCACATTTGTTGATTTGGGGCCTTATTTCCACCCCGTCTGGACAGTCCTCCTCTATGCCTTTGTCTTGAAGTGCATTTCTTTTTCCTCCAACATTTTCAAGGTTTCAGGTTTGATGTTCAGATCCTGGGTCCACTTGGAGTTGATTTTTGTACAGTACGTTAAAAGTGTCTACTTTGATGCTTCCTCATAGAGAGATCCAGTTTACTTCTGAAGAGACTGTCCTTTGTCCTCTGTGTATTTTTTTTAAACTTTTTTTAATTAATTTTTATTTATGAGTACACTGTCGCTGTCTTCAGACACACCAGAAGAGGGCACCAGATCTCATTACAGATGGTTCTGAGCCACCATGTGGTTGCTGGGAATTGAACTCAGGACCTCTGGAAGAGCAGCCAGTGCTCTTAACCACTGAGCCATCTCTCCAGCCCCTCTGTGTATTTTTTGCCTCTTTGTATTTCTCCCCGACTCCAGGAGACCTTCTCACAAAACTTTTTACTGAAGCTGGACTGATGCCTCAGAGGGTAAGCATTTGGCTGCTTTTGCAGGGGACCCAGGTTCGATTCCCAGAACCCACAGGACAGCTCACAACCATCTGTAACGACGACAGTTCAGTAGGGTCCAACACCCTCGTCTGGCTTACAAAAGACACCAAGAGGGCATGTACTGCACAGGCACACATGCAAGCAAAAGACTCATAAACACATAAAAATTCAATCTTAAAAAAAAGAACTCACATGAATAGAAAATAGAGAATGCCTCCCTTCTGCTTCTCTGCTATTAACTGGTAAGAGAGCCAGCTCTCCAGGCCCTCGAGTCTTTGGGTATTTTCCACCCGTGGTAAGGTGGTGTGGAACTTTTAAATCAGCAAATTTTCACACACATACACACCATTCTCCCACTTGAGAAGTACCCCCGCCTGTACAAATAGGAGGTTCTAAACCCTCCAGCTTACTTTTCCTGCCAGGGAGAACCTGACCCAGACAGGACCTCCTGTTTTCTGCTTATTTTATGCTCATACCTACCTCAGCTGGTCAGGTTAGAAGTCTCTGTTCCCTGGGCCTTCCACCCTGCTGTATGGTTGTATCACTCACACACACCCCAATCTTGGCAAAGTGGAGAGAGGTTTCTGGACCCTCCACGCAGGGCACAACTTCTGACCTGAGTGTACCCTCACTGGTAAAGCCAGAATAGCTCAACAGCCCCTTCCCCTTGTTGGCCACCAGTACTCTCTCCTGCATCTGCACATGCTCCCTGATGAGGGAAGCAACAGGATGCTTGACACACCTCTGTAATCCGAAAACATGTGCACTTGTCTCTGCACTCACTCTGGCTCCTTAAGTTAGAGGTCATCGGATTCCCCAGCACCCTTGCACACATACTTTCTGAACCCTGAAATCAGAGGACACATGAAACAGTTTCTCCTGACACCACCCCACAAGCATACACCCCAGACCCCCAGCATTCCTGATCACCCCATCTCCACACTTCTGCACTTCCAACCTGACAATCAGGTTGGCAAAACCCATGTTAAAAAAAAAGTAGGGGTTGGGGATTTAGCTCAGTGGTAGAGTGCTTGCCTAGCAAGCACAAGGCCCTGGGTTCAGTCCCCAGCTCCGAAAAAAAAAAAGTAACATAAAAGCCAAGAAGGACTGTCTCCTCCAAAAATGACCAATCCCCCATACTAATGGCCACCAGCGAGACTGACTTAGATGAAATTTCCGACAAAGAATTCAGAAGAACAATTATATGTATGTTTAAATATCTCAAAGAGGACACGAATAAATGTGTGAACAAAGTCAAAAAACATGTGAATAATCTCCCAAATCATATGAAAACACGAGTAACTGAATATTTTAAAAAAAAAAGGTGAAGGGCTGGACATGGCTATAATTAAAAGCAAATACTGCTCTTCCAGAGGTCATGAGTTCAATTGAGCAACCCATGGTAACTCACAACCATCTGTAAAGAGAATGCCTCTTCTGGTGTGTCTGAAGACAGCTACAGTTATGCCCATATAATAAATAAATAAATCTTTAAAAAAGAATTCAACATGGAAAATATAATTCAACAAAAGAAATATGAATACTAAATAAAGGACAAACTGAAATGTAACTGGAAAAAAAAATTAAGTAAAACTCACTGGGAAGCCTCACCAACAGAATGGGTTATTTGGAGGACAGAATATCAAGGTTTAAGGAAAGCACAGAGAGTGAGTCATTCAGTTAAAATCATCCTTTAGGGGTTGGGGATTTAGCTCAGTGGTGGCGCTTGCCTAGCAAAGCGCAAGGCCCTGAGGTTGGTCCCCAGCTCAAAAAAAAAAAAAAAAAAAAAATCAAAAAAAAAAAAATGAGATGCAGGGCTGGAGATGGCTCAGTGGTTAGGCACCGACTGCTCTTCAGAGGCCCTGAGTTCAATTCCCAGCAACCACATGGTGGCTCACAACCATCTGTAATGGGATCTGATGCCCTCTTCTGGTGTGTCTGAAGACAGCTACAGTGTACTTATATATAATAAATAAATAAATCTTTAAAAATAAATAAATAAATAAATAAATATTTTTAAAAAATGAGGTGCAGAGATGGCAGTGGCTAAAAGCGTTTGCTGCTCTTCCCGAGGACCTGAGTTTAGTTCCCAGGATCCAAGTTGGGTGGCTCACAACCACCTGGATCACCAGTTACTCCTAGGCACTGAACACTGTAGGTACCTGCCCTCACACATGCACACACCCATACACCTACACACACTTAAGAGTTAAAAAAGTAAAGAACGGAGTATACAAGATCTGGGGGATAGTTTGAAAGGTTAAATTACAAATAACTAACTTAATAAATACATAAGATTTAAAAAAAGAACAGTTTATGAATCATGGGGCTAAACGAGGATTCCATGTCAAAGGTATAGAAATAATATCTTTTGTAAGAAATCTTAAAACTCGGGACAGGTGTGGTGGCCCACACCTTTAGTTCCAGCACTTGGGAGGCAGAGGCAGGTGAATCTCGGAGTTTGAGGTCAGCCTGGTCTACAGAGTGAGTTCTGGGACAGCCAGGGCTACTACACAGAGAAACCCTGTCTTGGACAAAAGAAAAAGAAAGGGGGAAGAAGAGGAAGGAGGATATGGGGTAGATTTAACTAGGCATAGCCAGTGGTGGGACACATAGAAACCCTATCTCAGAACAACAAAAACAGATCCTAAAGCTTTCCAGATCTAAGGAAGTAGAATCCCCATCAAAGTAAAGGAGGTGAACGAAACATCAAATAGACTGGACCAGAAAAGGAGTTCCCGTGTTATAGTAGAGCCAAAACCTGTATTCAAAGAAAAAAAATGTATTCAAAGTGACAAGCGGGCAAACTGATATATAAAGGCAGGCCATCACAGTAGATTATAAATTTTCTATGGAAAGCCAGAGGGCACATGGGAATGCATTTCAAGGTCTGGAAGATAACAAACTACTCTATGTAACAGGCCCCAGACCATAGCATAACTGACTCCAGGATGGCAGTACCATTCAGGCTGTAAAACTCAGCCCATAGAGAGCACCACTTGCCAGAACTAAAAGACCTAACCCATCAACATCCATAGTTATGGGGTGGTCTCTAAGTGTACTAACCTTGCCTTTTAGCTTCTGTAGTTCTCTTTCTGGCTGACTTTTCTTGTTAACTGAAGTATGTGAACCTAGGATATGGATTTTGTGCCTAAAAGCTCACCCTGACAAAGGCTTAGAGCTACACTGGGATCCTGAACACACAGCTGGCTGGCTAATAAGGACTTTCTATTGGCTTAAACCCATACTCGGACGGTCTTCCCTGGTAGATACCCCATAACACTATACTCAGCCAAACTGTTGTCATAATGGAAGAAGAAAACCTTTCCATGTCAAAAGCAATTGATATACAGAGGCCCACTGTGGAGAGCACACTGGAGGGAATACTTGAGAGGGAAGACAGCAATAAACATCCAAATCATGACTGAAAAAAAAAATAAGGATGCTAAGATATTCATTAAGAAAATGAAGACTAGGGGTTGGGGATTTAGCTCAGAGGTGGAAACACTTGCCTATAAGCATAAAGGCCCTGGGTTTGGTCCCCAGCTCGAAAAAAAAAAAAAAAAAAAAAAAAAAAAGAAGAAAATGAAGACTAAGAAAACATCAAATACTAAAAAATCAACAAAATTATAGGACAATATCAGAATAATGCCTCAGATGATTATCTAAGGTCTCAATTCTCCAATCAAGATATACGTAAGATAGGCTGGAGAGATGGCTCAGTGGTTAAGAGCACTGGCTGCTCTTCCAGAGGTCCTGAGTTCAATTCCTAGCAACCACATGGTGGCTCACAACCATCTGTAATGGGATCTGATGCCCTCTTCTGGTGTGTCTGAAGACAGCTACTGTGTACTCATATACATAAAATAAATGAATAAATCTTTTTTAAAAAAAGATATACATCAGATGCCTGGCAGTGGTGTCATTCACATGCCTTTAATTCTAGCCCTTGGGAGGGAGAGGCAGGCAGATCTCCCAACCCAAGGCCAGCTGCTCTACAGAGTGAGTCCCAGGAAAGCCAAGGCTACCTTGTCTTGAAGGGAGAAAGAGACATAAGATTAGCAGATTGGATCATAAAAACAGGGTCCCTCTTTTTTCTGCAGCCAAGAAACACACTTCACCACCAAAGATAGACATGACCTTCAGGTAAAAGGGAGGGCAAAGGTATTACAACAAGGAAACCGGGACACATGCAGAAAAGACATTTAAAGTCTACAATAAAAATGAGAGTGAGGACAGATCATCTCACTCGATGCAGAGAAGCCTTGTGGTATAATAAACATTCCTCCATGATAAAAAAAAGTCCTCAAGAGACTAACGATGCATGAGACAATCCAGGCAGCCTACAAGGTTAGAGGTGAGGGAGAAGAACTGGAGCATTTCTGCTAAAACCAGGGAGCAAAATAAGCACATCCAGTCTCTCCACTCCTTTTCAGTACAGTACTCAAAGTCTTAGCTAGAGCAACAAAAGAAGGAGATGAAAAAGCTACAAATACAAATAAGATTCTATACATTGAAAATACTACCAAAAATAATTGGAACTGAAAATTACTTCAAGGAAAGTGGTAGGCTAGAAATTTAGCACATAAAAATCAGTAGGCACCAGGCCTGATGTGCTCCTACCTGCGGCCACCACCATGCCTGCAGCCTGCCACTGTCAAGCCAAAGACTACCCCGAGGGATCAGCCGGAATTCCCCCTTTATTCCCCCTCAGCCCCCAGCTAGATCCAGCCCGTAGGCCCCCACTCGGCTCTCAGCTCTTCCGCAGTAACCAGCAGCACCTGGCTGTCTGAGAGCCTGAGAACCAGATGGCCTGGCCTTTTTGCAAGGGACACCCAGAGCCAGTTCCAGCTGTCCCCACACCTCTGGACTGTGCTTCACCACCCCTGGAGTGGTGTCCCCAGGCCTCCCAACGGCCCGACACTTGCCCAGTGACAGTGTGGGGTAAGTGCGGTGGTCTCTGGAACCCCATAGCCCTACAACATGGGGTGGAGCATAGCTGGCTGTTGCCAGGTAATTGTGGGGCAGAGCTTAGACAGAATGTTAACATTACCCCGTTATGGTTTCATTAAAAAGAAAAATTACAAAGAGGCAATGGTGGAGCAGGAATAGGGTCCTAGTGATCGATGATTACTTCCTGCTTGCTTTGGGTGACGTGTCTCTAGGAAACCTAGGAAAGTGGGTATGGGGATGTTTGTCCAGTCTTTTAGAGTTGGCTGTTTCCTTGTTGTCCAAGGTCTGTGGAACCATCTGAGCATAGGTATTGTGGTAGGTATTAAAAACACCCACAAGGGGTTGGGGATTTGGCTCAGTGGTAGAGCACTTGCCTAGGAAGCGCAAGGTCCTGGGTTCGGTCCCCAGCCCCGGAAAAAAAAGAAAAAAAAAAAAAAAACACCCACAAACCTTCGCTATTGCCGGCACTGTAGGGCCACATGGCACCTGCGGGGTATTTTCATCTCAGTCAGCAAAGCATCTCACCCGCTAAGCTTCCAATCTCTAGCCCACACTGCCTCCGGCTACTGTCTGAGCCCAGCAGCGACCTCTCCTTCCATCTAGTTCCCGAGACCGGTTGCCGCAACGCCAGTTTCATCAGAGACCGCCTTTCTTGTGGTTCTA
Source organism: Rattus rattus (assembly GCF_011064425.1). Taxonomy (NCBI): domain Eukaryota; kingdom Metazoa; phylum Chordata; class Mammalia; order Rodentia; family Muridae; genus Rattus; species Rattus rattus. Next base: position 4,944,772 of record NC_046157.1, read on the forward strand.
TTCTTGTGGCCTCTGCCCACATTCCCTGCAACCACGCCCTGGGGTCACTGTCACAATCCACACCAGCCCGACTAAATCAAAATTCCAGAAGCTTATCACTTAATCAGATTTATCTAAGTGATTTATCTCAGCAAGTTTACATTCCACAGAGCGTCCACACAATCAACTCAGAGCCAATTGATAACGATATAAACCACCCACCTAAACTGGCCTATAGAAATCCACCCCTTAAAAAAATATTTATAACTACCTGTGGCCATTTAAGGCCACACGGATCTGGGTCGTCCTTCTCTGCCCCCATCTTGGTTCTTCTCTTTCTTCTCTCTCTCCCTTTGCCAAAACTCTGTGCCTGCCCCACTTTCTCGCTGTGTAATTACAGGCCGTGCCCTAACTTGTGCCAGTCCTCGCCTGCCTATAGACCTCAACCCATAGATCGGTCAGAAGGAGCAGGTCCAATAGGAGCATCTGTGTCTGTGAAAGGAGATTGGAGCATTGGAGATTGGTTAGGGTTAGGGTTAGGGTTAGGGTTAGGGTTAGGGTTAGGGTTAGAGGTCACTTCTCTAGCGCTGTCCCGGGTGTAGTAAGCACCTGGACTTGAGGAGATGCCGAAACACACATATGTATTTATTATAGGTAGAGAATAAGATTAAGTGCATTTGGGAGGCTCTTCACCACTTTTGAGTTTCTCCACCCAGTCGGAATATGAAAAAAAAAAAAAAATAAGATTTAGCAGGCATTGGTCAAGTTGAGGAGGAGGGGAACATTTATGCACTGTTGTTAGGAATGCAAACAACAAACCACTAAGGAAATTAGCGTTAGGGGTTCCCAAAAAGTTAGAACTAAAACTAGAGCTACCATATGGCTCAGCTGTACTGTAGCACTCCTGGGTGTAAACCCAAAGGACTCTAAGTCCTACCGCAGAGAGGTACGCATCCATGTTTACTGTTGCACTATTCCCAATAGCAAGGAAGCAGGGCTAGCCCAGATGTCCATCAACAGAATACATAATGAAAATGTGGCTCAAATACACTGGAATTTCATCCAGCTGTCAAAAACAAAATTGTAAAGTTTGCAGGTAAATGAATAGAATTGGGGGGAAATTATACTGAGATAATCCATACCCAGAAAGACAAATACTATATATTCTGTCTTTCATGTCTTACATGGATCCTAGCTTTGAATCTTTAAGATGTATGTTTAATTTGGGATCACTGTAGAGGCTTGGAAACTGAAATGGCTTATTCCAGGTGAGTTGGGGGCACTAATAGAAATGAAAGCAGAGACGGGGAAATGCTAGATACAGAAAGGCTTATGAAAGGATTGGGGTGGAGGACTGGACAAATGAGGGGAGGAGGGAAGGAAGGAGGGAGGAGGAGGGAGGGAGGGAGGAGGGAGGGAGGAAGGAGGAAGATTAGCAAAACAAAGTGTGAATGAAGAGACCTGCTACACTGTAAGCTGATTTAAAAAGACAAGTGCACTGTGATCTCAACCTCTCCTGATAGAAGGGCCAAGAATCTGGCCACAAGAATGGGTATTTCTTGTTTCAATCTGGTGTTGAAGTTCCAGAGATTCTTAAAGAGCTGCAGGTCTTCAGACTACATGAGAATCTCAGAAAAGTGGGTTCGAATACCAGCAAAGGAATGCCTCAGTAAATGGATAGGTGAACTTGCCAGTGACCATGAGAGCAGGCAGCAAAAGGCAAAGGCTTAAAGGCTTCCCTCTTCTTTGCCCTTTTATGTGGGCTGTCACCGGATTTAGGATGGGTCTTCCCACTTCAAATAATCCAATTAAGAACATCCTTCACCTGAGTGGCCAGCTGCTTGGGTTTTAGTTGATTCTAGATGTGGCCAGGTTCACTCACAAGGTTTGCCATGACGGTGGGTAGCCAATTGTTCTCGGATTGGCAGTAGAAAACATGTGCCTGGCACTGTAAACCCAGCCAAAAACCCATGACTGCAGAGGTTATCAGTAAGTGGGGACTTACTGTTAGGTAGCGGAATTGACATGGCACCAAACTGCCTTCTAAATATTTGTGTTTATTCTCAGAGACAAATAATGTTCATAGTTTTAATCAGAGAGACTTTTCCTGGCTTCCTGGCAGTGAACAATCTGGCAGATGCAGAATCCTGTCTATTCAAGGTGTTAAGAGTCAGGACTGACTGAGCACTCAGTCTGAAGAGGACCTTTATGCCACCCCCTCTAAAGCTCAGGAAGCATCGCAGAATGGACGAGACAGAGGATAGGAGAAGGGCTGTGCAGTTCTATCGTGAGAAAAAATCTAGATGTCTGTTGTTGTTTGAATCCTCAAACCACCACGTATATGAGGATTATCCTGAATCCTGATCCTACTGTCGCTACCTTTCAAGAACTGGGGTTCTAGGCATGCACTGTTACATTCCGCTCAAAATCAGGGTTCCTGACATGCCGTCTGAAAGCAACAGGGAGAAACAGCAGCTCCATCACAGACTGCCCCCGCTTGCAACGTTACTGTCATGATTTTCCGCACTAGGCAGCTTTCCAGCGAGACCAAAGGAGTGGGCTTCTAGCTCCCCAGGCACGTAGATAGATATTCGATGTGCTTACTTGATATCTGACTGAAGTGTGAATTAACTCCAATATGCTCAGCCTGACCTCACCTTAATCTCTTTCTTGATGTTTTAGTTATTGTTCTATTGCTATGAAGAGACACTGTGATCAAGGCAACTTATAAAGAAAACATTTAATTATGGGCTTACAGGGTTGGGGATTTAACTCAGGGATAGAACCTGGGTTTAGTTCTCAGTTTAAAAAAAAATACTGTTGGCTTGCTTATAGTTTCAGAGGGTAAGTCCATGACTATCATATCAAGGAGTAAGGCAAAAAGCAAGGCAGGCATGGCATTAGAACAGTAGCTAAAATCTTACATCTATCCAAAAGGTAGAGGCAGAGAGAAAGAGATCGAGCCTGGTATGGAATTTAGAAACCTCAAAGCCCACTCCCAGTGACACATCTCCAACAAGGCCACACCTCCTAATCCTTCCCAAAACAGTTCCACCATCTAGGGACCAAACATTTAAATATATGAGCCAATGGGGGCTATCATCAATTTCATGAAATTAGTTGATTTCATTGGTACTAGGAATTGAACCCAGGGCCTCACACATATATAGTGTTACATACACCCACCTCCAGGAACTTAAAATGTTTATCTTCCAAATTCCTCTGAGTTTTCAGTTCATGCTCAAAAAAAAGACTTTCTTGGCCCAAATTTAGATTAGGTCCAGTTTCCTTGTCAAATGGTAATTCTGTGGAGGCTGCTGCGTGTGCCTATAATCCTAGCACCTGAACTACAAGCCAAGATCCTGTCTCAAAAGATAATAGTTATGAGGTTGAAAATTTATCAGGGGTAATTCTGCTTTGCGTACTTCTGTGTCCTCAGTGTCTAGCCAACATATTTAGGAGAGAGTCCCAGACAGTAGAGAAGCAATAAATATTGTTGAGAAAATAGTTAATCTAATTTTACTCCTGATAAACCTTAAAGTCAGGAGGCCAAGGATAAATGCTTCTAGTCTTTTGTCACTGTTCACAGTTTTTGACTCTATACTATGTGACAGTTTTTGAATCTATACTATGTGTCCTGCTGGGCTTGTTTTAAGACAGTTCTCATTATTTAGTTCTGGTTGGCTTGGAACTTTCTAGATAGACCAGGCTAGCCTCGAATTCAAAGAGATCCACCTGCCTGTGCTTCCTAAATGCTGGGATCAAAGGATTTTGTCAGCGTTCCTGGGCTTGTTATATAGGAGTATAGCTCTTAAAATATTTCATATTAAACAAAGTGCATAAAAAGATTGATAATATGTACATAAAATAAAACTCACTACTCAGCTCGTGCCAGAAATATGTACATGCCAATAAGCAAAAGCTGAAGAAGCTGAGGCAGCTCCCAGAATGGCTGGAAGGCTGCAATCCTGAAGAAGTAGTTGGAAGTCTTGGTGTGTGGTATCATGGAAGAAAGCTGGTTACAAGCGATTTTAAAGGGGAAAATGAAGTTTACTGGATTGTCACTCATTAGCTTCGATCTACATTGTTTTCAATATTGCCAGGCAGTGGTGGCGCTTGCCTTTGATCCCAGACCTCAGGAGGCAGAGGTAGGCGAATCTCTCTGGGTTGGAGGCTAGGCTGTTTCACCAAGCTAGTTCCAAGTCAGCCATAGCTACACAGAGAAACACTGTCTCAAAATTCAGAAAAACAAAAAACAAACAAAAGTTTTCAACATTATCAAACCTTCCCTCCTTAACCCTTTCTTTCCTTGTTGATTTGAGTCTACAAAGTATCTGGGAGCAGGAGTGGGGGCCACTCTACCTCACTCAGTTTTTGCATGTAGTAAAATGGGTTCATAATGATTAATTCAGGGGAGGGGAGCCGCTCTACCCCACTCAGTTTCTGTATGTAGTAAAATGGGTTCATAGTGATTAATTCCTTCTTTCCTTCTTTTTCTCTCTCTTTTTTTTTTTTTTTTTGTTTGTTTTTTTTTTTCTGGTTCTTTTTTTTTTTTTTCCGGAGCTGGGGACCGAACCCAGGGCCTTGCGATTCCTAGGCAAGCGCTCTACCACTGGGCTAAATCCCCAACCCATTGTTTGTTTTAAAAAATATATATTTATGGTGGTGGAGGTTGGACCCACAGCAGTTCGCTAAGCAAGCACTCTACCATCAATTTTTACTTTGAGACAGGGCCTTAACTTCATTATGTAGCTAAACTTTTGATGCCCCTGCCTCAGTCTCCAGCCTACAAGTATTACCCCGCAGTACTAGAGACTAGGTTACTGTTGCTATATACACCCCTATCACTAAGCATGGTGATGCAAGATGGTATGCTCGGCAATAGTCACCATAGTTACTATTGCCATGACTACAAGAGAACCAGCATTCTCTCAAACTTTCGGCAGGAAGACAACGGTTGACCGGCTGATGCCATCAACCTGTAAGTGCTATGCAGCCGGGGTCAGAGTTCAGGGGCAGCTTTAGCCCCCGCGGCCGCCCGGGCCCGGCCCCGCCCCCACCGCGCGCGCCCGCGCCGCACCGCCCCCGAGGTGACGTGCGGGGCGGAGCCTCGCGGCGGGCGGGCTGCTGTGTCGTGAGCTTCCGCGCGGGTGCGTCCCGGGCCTCGCGCGGCGGTTCCACGGGAGGAGACCTGTCGCTCCTTCTCTCCGCGTGTGGGTTCCCGGTCCCGGCGGGGCGGCGCTGCAGCGGGACTCACAGGAAGGGTGAGTGTCGGCGCGGGCGTGCGTCCCGTGCGGGGCATTGTCTGGCGCGGGCACGTGCACCCCTCCCCCACCGCGGCCGCGCGGACTGCTCAGCGGCGCGGACGGGTGGGCGCCCGGGTCCGCGGACAGCCTGGTCTGGCGTGGGGAGGGTCCTTCCCGCCGCGCAGCCTCAGACCGGGCTCTTTGCAGCCGCGGCGGCTGAGCTTGCGCGGTGACCTGCGGGTGGTCCCGAGAAGAGGTCGCCTCGGCAAGTTTGTATTTGCCCAAAGAAACCTGCGGCGGCTTAGGAAGGTTGCGAGGAGTCTGCACGAGGGCGTAGGACGGTGCTGCGTCGTATGGAAGCTTCGGAGAGTGAGAACTTGACCAGAAAGACGGTGAGCTGTAGCCGGAATGCAAAAGACAATAAGGCTTAGAGCTCATCTCCATTACGCAAGTATTTATGTTAAACAGAAAATACTGTGTCCTGTACCTCTGCAACTCTCTCATTTCTTACTGGTTTTGATATTGCGAGTATTTTTGTCTAGGCACATTCCTAATTGCAGAAACAACCCACTTTTAAAATTTCATTTTCTAATTAACGTAAACTAGAACATAGTACACGTTTATTCGGCAGTATCATTGCCTTTAATAAGTAGTAAGTATTCATCCTAGGAAAATTTCAAAATACAGACAAGGACAAAGAAGTTGTTTTAATGTCCAGAAGTAATTACTATGGGTGTGTATATTTGTGTAGTCTGTCTTAAAGGTAGAACCAAAACAACAGATGGGTGGGTGCCTTAACTGTTTAACTTTCTGTTGTTCCTTTGAGACGGGGTCTCTACGTATACATACATAGCTCTGTCTCAGAGCCTCAGTCCTGTCTGTAGACCAGGCTGGCCTCGAACTCAGAAATGCCGGCCTCTGCTTTGCCTGTGCTGGGATTTACAGTGGGTCCCACCACATCTGGCAGACTTTTTATAGGAAACTCGTGTAAAGGTTTTGAGAAGGTAGTGGCACAATCCCACCACTATATCAGAGAAGTCCAAAGTGTGTGTCGGGGTGGAGGGGTGGGGCCTGGGGGCTGGGGAGTCAGGGGAGTCAGAGTGCAGCTTTCTGCTGCAGCCTGGATTGAGTCTGTGGCAACGGAAGCGGACAGGGCGAAATCTCTTGTAATCTAGGTTGGCCTTGAACTCTGTTGCACCTTCTCAACTCCTAAGAGCGGGAGTTGCAGGCACCACGTTGCCGAGGGCTGCTTTTTAATTTGTGTGTGTGTTTTGGGTATTTAGTTTTAGTTTTGAAACAAGGTTTTATGTTGTTGCTCAGTGTGACTTCAAACTCCATATATAGCCAAAGATGGCTTTGAACTCTGGATTCTTCTGTCCCCACCTCCAGCGTGCTGAGATTATAGGTTTTTGTCCACATGCCCTGCGTTTCCTTTTTAGTTCTTGTTTCGAGCAACCACATAGATAGATAACTGCACCATTTATTGAAATGGGGGAATTTCCATCTCTTTTTTGTTTTTTATTTTGGGTTTTTTTTGTTTGTTTTGTTCTGTTTTGTTTTTTTGAGATGGGGTTTCTCTGTGTAACAATACTGGCTGGCCAGGAACTCAATTTGCAGACCAGGCTGGACTCAAACTTGCAAGAGATCCACCTGTCTCTGCTTCCGGAGTGCTGGGATTAGATAGCGTGCACCACCACCGTCTGGCCTCAATCTTCATTTTAAATGAATTAAATCTGAGGTACATTTCTGTTATTATGTCAGTATGTTGAGAAAACACATGTGACAGTATAACCATCAGGATTCAAAGATTAAGCAAGGACTGAGAAGAAACAGAATAAGTATTTTCTCTCTGGAAACCAAGAGGGCTTGTAAGCCCCTAGAGTAGGATTTGCTCCTTTGGCACCGGTCAGATGGCCTTAGTTCCATTCCCGTGAGTTGTTCTGTGACCTCTGAATGTGTGCTGTTTACCCAGGCGTGTCTCCAGACACGTACCTTACCCCCGCAGTGTACCCTCGCTCTGTCATTTTGTTGGTTACTGACATAGGCTAACATTTCCCACCAGAGTTTAAAAACGTTGACTTAGAGCGTGTGAGTCTTTTACCTGCACATCTTTTGCTCACCACTTGCGTGTAGCGCCTGCTGAGGCCAGAGGTGTAGTAACTGGAACTGGAGTTACGGACTCTTGTGACCATCACAAGTGCTGGGAACGGAACATGGATGGGGTCTGTGAAAGGGCAGCCGGTGTTCTCAACCGCGAGGCCGTCTATCTGCACCTTTCCGGTTCTGTTACGAGCAGCTTGTTTTCAGTGCTTGGAGATGAAACCCAGAGCCTTTTGTGTGCTAGGCAGCTCAGCACTGAACTATTTCTCCAGCACTTTCATTTTGTTGTTTTCTGATTTATTGCTAAATATTCTTTAGCTATGATGAATAACATGAGAGTAGCATAAAAGACTTTCTCTGTAAAATGTCCTACAGTTGTAAGTGCTGTCCGCTGTGTATTATTTGGCATGCTGTGGTTTGCTATGTAGTTTTTGGTTGGTTGGTTGGTTGGTTAATTAATTTAGTTATTTGGAACAGGAGCTTCAAGTTCACATGATCAAGGGTGGGGGTAAATACCTGGTGGTTCTGCCTATATGGTAGGATTAAAGGTATGTTTTTAGTGTAGACATTAAGAAGAGCCAGACCTAATGGTAGGTCTGTAACCCCAGCTACTTACAGGCTTAAAGCAGGATCTCAGAGCTGGAAAGACACTCTTAAACTGTTGAGGTCCTAAGACTAGCTCCCTGTACTCTTGTTAGGGTGCTCACAGCTATCTGAAACCCCAGCCCCAAGAGCTCCTATGCACTTTTCTGACCTCCAAGGGCATCTGCATACATGTGCACACCACACAACATACATGTGCACATGTACATAAAAATAAGTCTTTTTAAGTGTGGAGAAATGGCTTAGAACACTTGCTGTTCTTGGCAGGGGATCTGAGTTCAGTTCCCAGCACCCACAGGGTACCTTAGCAACCGGCCATTAACTCCAGGTTCAGGAGTTCTCTTGGCCTCTGTGAGTACCAGGACACGTGCAGTATACTTCACTTACATGCAGGCAAAGTAGATTTTTTAGGAAAAGACTTAAAAAACATCACAATTTGGATAGCGATTCGCCAGCTCAAAGCTGCAGACTAAGTCAAGGTCATACCGAACAACTGAACAAAACCATATCAAAAAATATCGTGAGGTTCAGAACGGCACTGGGAGAGATGGGGCTATACCTCAGTTGCATACCATGTATGAAGCTCTTGGTGCCTGCACATGTCGTATGCATGTGTAAAGAACTTCATCATAGATGGACGAGCACAGCCTGTCTAGGCTGTACCTTGCCCTCTTTTGGGAATATTTCATTCCCTATATTCTTGGAAATGCTTGGATTGACTTCTCATCCAGCCGTGCATTTTAAAAGACTATTGTGGGGGGGGGTATATGCAGGAGGGTACACAGCTTTGTACACCCGTAGGCCAGAAGAGTGCGTCCCCCAGCGCTAGAAGTACAAGCTTTTGTGGGATACCTACCTCGTGATATGGGTGCTGGGATCCAAATCTGACTTCCAGTCCTAATGGTTATGCAGAAATGCTCTTAACCACTAATCCACCCCTCTGGACCTCCAACCGGGGGTTGTTTTCTTTTTAAGATGTATTTTTTATGTATATGAGCATTTTGTTTGTGTGTGTATCTGTGTACCACACGAGTGCCTGATACCTATGGAGGTCAGAGGAGAGCATTGGATCCCCTGGCGCTGGAATTATGGATGGTCTGAGCCACCACGTGGGTTTCGGGACTCGAACCTGGGACTTATGCAAGAATAAGTGCTCCTAACTCCTATGAGCTCTCCAGGCCTCAGCTGTGGAATTTTAATTTTTTTTTTTTTTTTACTTGACTCTTTGTTGTCTCTTCTTTAAATCGGCCACTGCAGTTTTTGGTCAGTCTGTACAGTTTTTGGTCTGTCTGGACACTACTGCTCATCGGAGGGTGCGGGTGTGGGGAGCGAGCTTTCCCTTGCTGAGAACAAAAATGTGCAGTGGTTGTCTTCATAGCCTCTGGTCTGTGCGGCTGGCTGGATGTGGGCTTGGTGATAGAATGCCGGGCAAGGCCTTGGGTTCCATTTGCAGAATTACAAGAGAAAAAGAAATTGTGTTGGGCTTTTAAATTGTACTTGTATGTTTTCAGGGTTGGAGGTGGAGTAGGCTCATGCTCTGTAACCTTGCCTGGCAGACACTTGGCAATCCTTCCTCTCTCCCCATCCCTGGGTGCTGAGGTTACAGTTGAGAGCTGCTGTGCCTGCCTGTCGGAGAGGGAGGGTAGACACAGGGTCTAGTTATGCTTCTAGGCCTGGCTTTGAACTCAGGGTCCTTGCAGTCAGCCTGCCCTATCCCCCAGCTCTAGGCTTAGACGCATACTCTGCTAGCACACTTGACCTTAAACACTTGCTTCTCCTGTCCTGGGTTATGTCGGTGTCCGCTTGGTTGAGGCCAGGCATCGCACACCTGTAACCGCAGCCATTTAGGAAGTTAAAGCAAGAGGGTTGAAGTTGAAAGTCTGCTACGTGAGTGCGTTGGAATTCCCTTTGATTCTTGAAGGATGAAGAGTGTTGTAGAACGAAAGGGTCAAGGTAAAATAGGAGGAATCCACTGGAAGGGGACTGGCGTTCAGACATGGGTGCTTTGCTTACACAGAGATAGAATTGGTTTTCACTAGTCTAGGCCTGTGCATCCTGATCAGAAGAGCCAACAGAAAGGGAACTGTTAGTTACGTGTAGTGAAAGTATGCCAAGGGTCACACCTGTAATCTCAGCTCTTGGGAGCCAGGGTAGGGGTGGGGAATGCAGGGGGCGTGGGGACTTCTCATGATGGTAATTTTTTTTTTTAAGGAAAGGGCTCCACTGTATATCCCTTGCTATCCCAGAGGCTAGCCTTGATCTCATAGAAGTCTGCCTGCCTCTGACTCAGAAATACTAGGATTAAAGGCTTGTACTTCCACAATTTCCAGCGTTGCAAGGTGCGGTTGTGTTGTAAAGGGAACTATGAATGGCTAATAGATGTTTCCTTGGGAGTTTTTTACTCTGGCTAGTAGTTTAGTTGGGTGTTTTTGAGCAGTTTATCGAATGTTTTCAGACACTTTGGAAGAAGGATGTGGGGAGAGATACATTGGATGAGATAAGGAAGACCTTTGTAGATAAGGTAGGTGTCTGAGCGTGGATCTGATGAAGCTAACCAGGGGGATGAACATCTCAGGCAGAAGGAACCAGAAACAAGAAGTCAAGAACACTCAAGAATATTTGTGGGACAGAGAGAGAGGCATCATATCTGTATCTGAGATCAAGGATAGAAAGGGTTCTGGGTGGAGAAGTTTGCATCTCATTCCACATCGTGTGAATTTACCCTCTCCATGTTTTAGGAAACCCTTATCGTGAGGCAGATAGATAGTGTGACATGGTTAGAAAGGAATTTTGTAATGTCTGTCTGTCTGTCTGTCTGCCCCCCCCCTCTCTCTCTCTTTCTCTCTCTCCATTGCTGTTGTTGTTTCTGAGACAGGGTTTCTCTCTCTAACAGCTTTGGCTGGCCTGGAATTTTCCTTGTAGATCAGGCTGGTCTGGAACTCAGATCTGCCTGCCTCTGCCTTCCAGGTGGTAGGATTAAAGACTTGGGACACCAACCCTGACTCACAGTGCTTTTCCTTAACAGGTGTAATTTGCATACAGAGAAACACGGGCTTTCAAGTGTACAAATGGCTAAGTGTTCATGTAACTTACACTCTTTACTAATATATAAGGACATGGTCACTTGAAAGTGTCTTTATCCTTTCTCAAATCAATCACCACCAGCACCATCAGCTATATTCAAATTTCCCTGGTCAACTTGGTCTACTGAGTGAGTTCTAGGACAGCCAGACATGCACAGAGAAACCCTGTCTCAAAACAAAACCAAAACCAAGAAAACCAAGCAAGGAAGAAGAGGAGGAAGGAAGAGGAGGAAGAAGAAGGAGAAGGGAGAGGAGGAAGAAGAGGAGAAGGGAGAGGAGGAGGGAGACGAGGAGGAGGAGGAAGAAGAGGAGGAGAAGGAAGAGGAGGAGGGAGAGTTGCTGTTTTCTGATTGTGCGTTTATCAGTTGGGGGATCGAGGAGATCGAGTCCTTCGGTTTCTACCGTGTTCTGCTCCCTCGCTTGCTGTGAAGACTGAGACTCAACCTTGTTGCTTGAGTTGGTGTCGATTAGGTTTTATCAGTTTCCCATTCTGTGCAGATTTCTGAAGAATCATAGCTTTCTTGTCCTGACACTTACCACAGGAGCACAGGTTGTCGTGTTCTCTAGGTAGGAAGTTTGACCTGAACGATGTGAATGCAAGGAGTAGGCAGTGAACCACTGCCTGGATCTTAGGGTGGCCCCAATTGTGCCCTGTTCTGCCCTATCCCCACCAAGTGGTGGAGAGCGAAGACCTCATTAGTTCCAAGATGCACATGCCTAAGGGATATAGGATTGCTGACAAGATACTCAATGTAGTCTATGGCAGGTCCTCCAGAGAGCCTTGATGTATCACGTTTTACTCCTTGTCCTCAAAAGTGGTTGCATCTTTGGTGAGATGGCAGGGTCCTAGGGTTCTAGATCTTTCCTGAAATGAGAACTGTCTACAAAGTGAATTCTAAAACACCCAGGGCTATAAAGAGAAACCCTGCAGCTTACAGTGATAGGCATGACGTCCTGACACACTGCTTTAATCTGAGCTCTTGGGAAGCAGGCCAGGCAAGGCTGCATAGCGAGTCCCCTACCTTGACAAATAAGTAGGTAAACCCAGTGGCAGTATGGTGTGGTTAATACAGTTTAAATTATTTATTTATTCATATATGTTTGCTTAGCCTTGGGTTTTGATACAGGGTCTTGCTGTGTGTAGAGCTCACACTCTAGGTGGAGTTGTCAGTGAACTTCAGCAGTCCTCCCTCACTCTTGCATCTAGGACTACATGGATGCACCACTAGACCTTACAGTTTTTATATCTTAAAAGTATAGACCACCAAATGACCATTGCCACTGTCAAAACGCACTCATTTTTGTCACTTGAATAGGCACGATAGGTTTCCTTGTATTGTTTATGAAAAGAATTATTTTTTATTTATTATGTTCAAGTTGGCAGCATTTGCTCCCTATGACCATACTGTTTTGGTGAGATAAAAATTGTAAGTTGGAGGCAAGAGATGCATGTTAACACTCTGCCTGCCATGCAGGCCTAGGCTAGACTCAGGAGGTGTGGCAGGAGGAAATTAAGTTGGAGGTATGGATGACCGAGGATTTTATTTTAGTCCTAGCGGGCATTTCATTTATTTTTGTATTTGATTTTGTCTCAGTAAGTCCATTCTCACAGACAAAACTGAAGCTAAAAGATTTATACCACCATTTGATCTAAAGTTTAGGATTAGTAAACATTTCGTTTCCTATCCAAGAATTGAGGTTCTTGTGCCTTTAATTCCAGCTCTCACTATATATATATAGTGAGACCTTGCTCAAAAGCAAACCAAAGCAAAAAACAGAGTTTCCTTTCCATAAATCCAAAATATAATATAATTATGATGCTTAATTACACAGTTCTGTTCCCGTTAGGGGAAGATGCCTCTGCAAAGTGCCTAACCTTCGCTGTCATTTTCTTCAGTGTTTACTGTTTTTACTAGGCAGAAACAGACCTGAATTCTAAAACTCTCAGGATGATTGTCAACTCTTTCTTAGTATGGGTTAGCTAAAATTTAAATATCCTTTAAAATGACAGTGGACGCTTCATTACAAGTTCTCAAGGTAATAAATGACCTTGGCGTAAATTAACGTGCCGACGGGCTTCTTACTTGTCCCTGCTCAGACTGTTTACTTCTTCTCGTCCTCAGCTTTGCGTTATCCTTCGAGTGAGAATAAAATAACACTAGTTGGTTTTCCACGAACGTTCCTTCCCTCCCAGCACATCTTTCTGGGCAGGATCATTCTTGGGATTTGTGAAGGGCAGGACACTGCACACGTGAGTTCCATAGAGGCGAGGATGATTCTCCTCCTGCTCTTTCTTACCTTCACAGATGAAGCCTTACGGCTGTTGACACGCTCTGGGGAAATGGTATGGTCCAGGAACAGATATGAAGGTCTGTGGGATGTACTGATCCCTGCGGGTGGAAGACGTTTTAGGTCCTGTTTGGTCTTACTTGTAAGGCATTAGGACTGGAGAGATGGCCCAACAGTTGGAAAGGCCTGGCTGTTCTTCCAGAGGACTAGGGTTCAGTTTCCAGCACCCACTGGGCAGCCTTCACCTGTCCAGCTCTCGTCTCTGCAGGCACATGTACTCATGCACATACACATGCATTTATGCCTAATGAAAGTAAATTAACCATATAGATTTTCTGTTTATGTATGCTTTCGTTGTTGTTGTTTTCCATCACCAAGATACTCTCAAAATTGACTAATCACAAACTAAAGAAGAAACAGTCTTTCTGACCGTGTGTCTTGAGACAAGTTCTCATGGAGTCCAGGCTGGCTTTGAACTCACTGTGTAACCCAGGATAATCTTTCCTCCACCTGAAGGCTGTGATTGCAGGTGACTGTGCCACCTCCCGCTCTGTTTGGGTGTAGTGCTGAGATTGAACCCAGAGCTTCATGCACGCTGGACAAGCACCCTGCACTGAGCTGTGTCCCCGCCTCACCCACTTTCCCTACACTGAGCTGTGTCCTCACCTAACCCCACTTTCCAAACCTCTGAACTGTGTCCCCACCTCACCCCACTTTCCCTACACTGATCTGTGTTCCCACCTCACCCCTCTTTCCCTACACTGAGCTATGTCCCCACCTCACCCACTTTCCCTGCACTGAGCTGTGTCCCCACCTCACCCCACTTTTTACTGACTTTAAAAAAAAATAAAAGATTCCAGACTTTCCAAAAACACCCATGTTGTAAATTACAGCAGGTAACTTATGGTTATTAAAAATCTTTATATGGCTTTACATAGGTGCTGCATGCTTTTTGGAATATTTTCAAATTTAGTGTCATTATCCCAGACTTACATATCTGTATAAATCAGGTGACTGTCTCTGGCATAAACTAGTTCAGTTGAGTGATCTCTTGGTTATCTGTTTAATTTTATTCTTACTGTTATTTTCTGTGTATGAGTCTCTGTGCTCTTTGGCTGCCTGGTGCCGGTAGAGGCCAGAGGAGGGAGCTACATTCAGCTGCACATCACCACGTGGGTGCTGGGACTCAGACTCGGGTCCTCTGGAAGAACAGGCAGTGCCCTTACTGCTGAGCCATCTCTTCAGGACCTGTTGGAACCGGCATTCAATCCCTCCACTCCCAGGGGCTGTAATTAGAGGCACCGTGGCAGGCATTCTACGTTTGTTTTGCTCTTTTAGTATAAGGACTAAACAAAGAGCTGAGGTGCTTTAAATTGATGTTTTTGTCTCACCTTTAAATGAACACATTTAAAAATATTTCTGAGGTGGGGGGAATGAACTGGGTAAATTTTACTGCCTTGTATTTTAAGACGTTTTCATACAAGATAAGTAGTTTTGAGTTAATGGTTTATTTTTGTAAGGTCTTGGATTGGGTGGACAGTTACAGGGGGCACTGAGAGAGATTAGTGGGGAATAAGGAGTTTATTTGAAAGGCACCATAGACAGACAGAAGGGTAAGGGGGTGGGGGATGGGGCTCCAAGAGAGGAGTTCAGGCCCAGTGTCTGAGAGAGAACAAGACAGGGTCTCACCCATATGGTAATGGAGGGGAGACACTTGGACTTTCTTTAAGGTTTATCTTTGTTTTATGTGTGTGGTGTTTTGCTTGCGTGGATTTTTGTGCAGTGCCTGGAGAGGCCAGAAGAGGACATAACTCCTGGAAACTGGAGTTACAGACTCGTTCGCTACCACGTGGGTGCAGGTGCTGGCAGTTGTTGACCAGCGAGCCTTGCCTCCTGCTCATCTTACACTTTTGAGAGGATGCGTTGGTTCATGGTGGCCTCTTATTCTCAGGCAGTGACTAACTGCTTGTTGCTGACTACTGAGCACGGGAAATTCACTGTCAAGAGTTCACTGTGGCGAGAGAGGGAGAGGAGAGAGAGAGAGAGAGAGAGAGGGAGGGAGAGAGAGAGAGAGAGAGAGAGAGAGAGAGAGAGAGAATGAATTGAATTTATACTTGATTTATTAGTCAGTGTATTTAATTTTGTCGTGTGTGTCTTGGTGGTCTGCCTGCATGTGTCTGTGAACCACATGCATGCCTGGTGCCTGTGACGGTCAGAAGAGGGGGTCAGAGCCCCTGGAACTGAAGTTACAAATGGTTTCGTGTCACCACGTGGGTGCTGGGAATCCAGCTCAGGTCCCCTGGAAGAGCAGCCAGTGCTCTTAGCTGCCAACCCATCTATAGCCCTACTCTACTTAATTCTAATTAATTTAGTTTTAAGTTTAGCCAAATATGGTTAGTGGCTAATGTGTGAGACACTGTGAAATTAGAGGGTTTATGGGATTGTTTTATTTAAACAGTTATATGTAAGCCTGGCTTATTTACCGTACTGCGAAGTTGGTCATCAGTTTAGCCATTAATTACACAGTTGCATTTGTTAATACTACAGGATCAGGGGTGGTTTTTTTGAGTGCCCTCTGTAGCCAGCACTGCAGAGGTAATGGAATTGGGTTGAGCACTGAACTGTACTAGTCGTGCTTTGAGATGTGCGTCAAAGCTTTGTAAGTTACACTGCACTGTAAGGTTAACATTGCCTCATCAAAGTCCGGTTTATTCTCATATCTTTTCATATCCAGACTACTTTTGAAAAGTATGCGCAGGGCCAGGCATGGTCATACATGCATTTAAAAGATCCCAGTGGGCAAGGTCAGTATGGTCTTCCTTGAGTGTCAGAGCAGCCAGGGATACATAGATTAACTCTGTCTCAAAAGGAAAAAGAAAGAAAAAGGAAGAAATGTGAGCAGCGGAGCAGTGTGCAACATTGTTAAAGATTTTTTTCTCCTGGAAGGGAAATCAGAGTTTTAAACAAATAGTCATGCTGATAGTATTTTTGGAAACTTTTAATGTTAGACTTAATGCTGCTGTTGGCTGAGTGCACACAAACATTGAGAGTTGAGCATCCCTCACCAGAAAATCTAAGGCCAAAAGATTTCTGGATTCAGACTTTTCAGACCAGTCATATGCAGCCTATATGCAGACTTACGCAGTCTTTTGTGGTGTTTGTTACCTTCGTGTGTAGACATGTATACATGCCAGTGTTTCACAGCACTATCAATGTGTTTCTTATTGCTTCACAGTGAACAGTTGAGTCGCACCATGTCTGGAATCAAGCGCACAATCAAAGAAACTGACCCTGATTACGAGGATGTGTCTGTGGCCCTGCCAAGTAAACGGCACAAAGCGATTGAGAGCTCAGGTAGCCGTCCAGTCGCTCTGAGACTTCACTTTGCTGACTTGTGCCTGTGCACAGGATCCACAGGGTCTGCATGAATGTCTGTCATCATCTGCAAGCCGAAGGACATTGGAAGGGTTAGCCTCGTGTTCTGTGCAGTTAGGTCACTGCGTGTCACGTCAAGGGAGGGTATCCGGCAGGAACCTGATTAAGTAGTCTGGAAGTAAGGCAAGCTGTAAGTCTCAGCCCTTGTTGCGTATAACTTAAAATCACAACGTCGGCAACCGGAGAGATGGCTCAGTGGTCAAGACTGCGTTCCTGTCTTTTTATTTCTTAAAGATTTTTTTTTTTTCTCCTTTTTGGTCCTTTTGAGAGAAGGCCTCTGTTTATGTAGCTCTGGTTGACCAGACTGGCGTGAACTCCCTGAAGTCCCACCTGCCTCTACCTCCTGGGTGTGGGATTAAAGGTCTCCGTGTAGCCTTGGCTGTCCTAGAACTTGCTCTGTAGACCATGCTGGCCTTGAACTCCTGAGAGCTGGGATTAAAGGCGTATGCTGCTACCGCCTAGCCTCCTTTATTTTTTTGGTAATTTTATGTATATAAGTGTTTTGCCTGCATATATCTGTTTATGCACCATGCATATGCATTTCCTGCATAGACCAAAAGAGGGTCTTGGAGCCTCCGAAACTGGAGTTGCAAGAGATTGTTAGTCCCAGTGTGAGCGTTAGGAGCGTTACTCTTCCTCTGCAAGAGTAGCCAATGCTCCTGACAGCTGAGCCCTCACTCGAGCTCAGTGCTCTTGCAAAGGGTCCGAGTTTGGTTCCCATCGTCCATGTCAGGTGGGGTCACAACAACCTGGAACTCCAGGTCCAGGGATGTAGATGCCTCCATGGGCATCTGCACTCGCACACATAAAGGTATAATTAAAAATTATATTTAAAAATAATAATAGAAAATCAAGGTTTTTTGATGTCTCTATAATAGAGACTAACTGAGGAGGTGACTGAGCATGATAAAGGTTTTTAATAAAGCTTCATATTTCCTCATGTATGTAAAAATAAGAGTGATCAGGTTATTCCATAGACACTGTTGCTTAAGTAGGGTAACATTATTTTAAAGTATCGTGCTCACTAAATGTTTCACTTGGGCGTTTGCCAGCAAATGTCAAAGGAGGAGAGCTTTCTCTTGACTCAGGCTTTCAGAGGTTGGCTGATCCCATTGCTCCTAGGCCTGAGGTGAGGGAGGATATCAGGAAATCCTTCTCGTAATAGTGGGGCGGAAGCTGAAGGAGAAAGAGTGAGCCATGGTGGCTTAGGATAAGATGTGTCCTTCAGGTGGTTTGATCACCTTTAATCCCAGAGGCAGTGGGTCTCTGGGTTTGAGGCCAACCTGATCTACAAGAGCAAGTTCCGGGACAGCTAGAGCTGCGCAGAACAACCTCGTATTGAAAAAGAGGTGTGGGGGGGTGGGGGGGGCGGATGGTATATATCTTATATATATCTTCCAAAGGCATGGGCCGCTAGCTACTGGGTCACACACCTTGACTTACTAAGACCGCTCAATAGCGTTGTCAGCTGGAACCAAGCTTTTAGCACATGGAGGTTTAGGGACATGCCAGGTGTGATCTTGCCGGTCATCCCTGAATAATGGAAATGTAGAAAACACTGATCCAGCACTGCTAACCCTACATGTGGCTGCCAGTGGGGATTCATGGGTATTTCACCATTGTGTAACCTGCTGAAAAGTAAGGCATGGATCACAGTGACATTTTAACTCGTGATTTATCTTTTTTTAACTAACATAAAACGATATGTATGTTTGAGGCTGGATAGATGGCTCAGGGCCAGCAGTTAAGAACCTTGCTCTTCTGTCCTTAGTACTTACTGCAGCCCCAGGCTATCAACACCCTCTTCTGGCCTCCACAGTTACCTGCATATTCATGTGCAAACACACACACACACACACACACACACACACACACACACACACACACACGTACACATGTACACGCACACACGCGCACACACAGGAACAACAAAAGATATTTTTATTAGCTATATTTATGACCTGTCTGTCTATCACACGGTATTTTATTAACCTCCTTTTTCCTTCCCCATCTGACAGGTTCAGGCAGATGAAAAAGCGTACTTTTCTTTCTGGGCCATTTAAGGATAGATTATATAGTTTTATATTTCTGTGTACTTGTTTAGGCTATTGTGTCGTGAACCCAGAGCAGTTTCTGGTTTTGTGGGGGGAGGCAGTGGTGTCTTTGGCTGATGATTTAAATCAGTAGGCACTGATTAATTTGATATGCTTTGTGCTCTTTCTATAGCTCGAGATGCGGCTGTGCAGAAAATTGAGACGATTATTAAGGAGCAGTTTGCCCTTGAAATGAAGAATAAGGAACATGAGATTGATGTCATTGACCAGGTATAGTAACGATAAATTGAAAACACTAAGTTTGTGGAGGGGAAAGTATAGTATTTGATGAGATTTTTTTTTTTTTTTTTTGGTTCTTTTTTTCAGATTTTGGGACCGAACCCAGGGCCTTGCGCTCTAGGGCAAGCGCTCTACCACTGAGCTAAATCCCCAACCCCGATGAGATTTATTTTTAAAAAATTTCCAAAAAACAAAACCCCAAAACAGAAATAAAACCTTAAGACCTGACTCAGGGTAAAGGTATAGCTGAGTGAGAGAATGCTTGCCTACCATGCACTGGACCCAGTGAGCAACCCCATCTCCTCCTCTGGCCAAAAATGAAAGAAAGGAAAAAAACAGAAACAAAATTTTCCAGTGTTGGGCATGGTGGCACACATCTTTAATCTCGGCATTCCGGGTGGACCTCTGTGAGTTCTAAGACATCTTGGTCTTTATAATGAGTTTCAGGCAGGTGAAGCTACAGAATGAGACTCTCTCTCAAAACAAAAACAAAAAACTATCCTGCTAAGGGATGGGTACACAGCTGTAATCTCAGTACTTGGAGGTAGGGACAGGAGAACCAGACATTTAAGGTCATCCTCACTACTTACTGTATTTGAAGCCAGCCTGGGACACATGAGTCTTTGTCTCAAAAACCCAAAATAAATAAAAGTTAGAGAAAAGATAAAAAGTTCTACTTGAGCTTCCGTCCTTTTTGGTATTGTTCTCGGTATATTATAGTTATTTCTTAACTAATAAATATGCTCACACACTTACATTTTTTTTGTTTCTTTGTTTTATTAGTAGGTTTTTTAAAAAGATTTATTTGTTATGTATCATGTCCTTCTGTCGGTATGTAGACCAGAAGAGGTCACCAGATCACTTTATAGATGGTTGTGAGCCACCATGTGATTACTAGGAATTGAAATCGGGACCCTGGAAGAGCAGCCATCTCTCCAGCCCCTGCTTTTGTTTTTTTGAGACTGTGTAGTCTTGGCTGTTGTGTGAGTCCTAGAACTCAGTCTGTAGACATAGTTGGTCTCAAACTTAAGAGATCCACCTGCCTCTGCCTCTCCAAGTGCTGGGGTCAAAGGCTTATGCCACTAGGCCTGGGGTATTTGGGATTTTTAAGACTTTACTGATCAGGGAAGCACACACACTGCCCCCGTCCCCAGTCTGCTCTGGGGTAGAAGTATAAACTCCAGGGCTTTGCTTGTATACATGAAGTACATCTCCAGCCTGAATCTCTGCCAGTTTAATTAGATGAGGAGTTTTTATTTATTGGAGCAATTCAAGAAGCTGAGTTCTTGCTTTTGTTGTTTGTGTTTGTTCTGTGGATTTTAAGTCGTTATTTGCCAATTTAAACAACATTTAAACTCTTACTTGTTTTTAGCGGCTGATTGAAGCCAGAAGGATGATGGATAAGCTCCGAGCCTGCATTGTAGCAAACTATTATGCATCAGCTGGTCTCCTGAAGGTTTCTGAGGTAAGCGTTCCTCATAGTCCAGGCTATTCTCAGCCACCATTTTCCTTGTCTTGGTGGGAGTCAGGGCCGTGTGGATTCCCTACCATTGAGACCTTTCTGATATTGGCCTTTAGCATTTAATAAGTCCAAGCACCTTTCTGAGAAACATAGATCACCAGGCAATTTGTTTAACGTGGTCCTGTCCTTTCTGTACTGATTGCTAGTGTAATACTGGCAGGGAAACCTCACTGCAACTCTTCCTCTTTTGCTTTGCCTTACCCAGCGTGCCTTGCTCTTTCAAAGGCTACTTCTTAATGATAGTTTTCTGTATAAGAGAAAGACAAACATGTTTGCATACCATGTAGATTCATCACTTTAAAATTCTATTGTTTTCTTTCCTCTAAAGCATTTAAATTAAGGTCTTAGACATCATAACATTTTGGCGCTCACTATAAAACTTTTTTACTCCATTTTCTCTTTCTCCTGGCAGCCGTGCATTAACCCCCAGAGTGCCAGTGAAGGACACACACGCACAGTACCTGTAAAAACACAAAATCAGAGACTATAAAATACAAGCAAATGATCAGTAAGATAAAACAAACAGAAAACCAGATAAAGCACTATCCCGTGGGTGTCCTTCCAGGATTTCTCTGCATCTAAGGTTCCCTTAAGGAATTAGTCCTGGGTGAGGGTTGACCTCCGTCTTGCAGTAGGACTTTGTTTTAAATCTATTGCGTCTACAAAGACCCTGTTTCCCCCCTCCTGTTCTCTGTGTGCTCGTGCCTGTAATCGGCCCCCGGCTCGCACATGTAATAGGCATATAATGTACAATTCCGTAACGCTGACAGCCCCTAGCTAGGCAAGTTGTGAATATTCTGGCTGGACATGAATTGTGGAAGCTGTGTTTTCCACAGTTCTGGCATCACTGATTGAATAGCTCAGGATTGGCTCAGCACAGTGCACATCATGAGCTGCATGAGGCTGTAAGCAGATGCTGACCTTGAAAAACTGGTTAGTGGTTTGCTGATTTACTGGGATCTGGGCCGTCTGGTCGTCTAGAAATGTACCAGTTTCAGCCCCTGGTGTTCTGATGAAGACTTACCAAGGGCTGGAGATGGCTCAGTAGTTGGCATTAGTTGGGTTCAGTTCCCAGTGTCCACATGGTGGCTTGCAACTCTCAGTAACTTTACGTTCCAGGGATCTATCACTCTTCTCTGTCTCCTGCAGCTGTCAGGTATCCACATGTTGCACATGTGTGCATGCACACAAACCACTCAGACAGATAAAATAAACCCTTAAAGATTAAAAAAAATTCAAGAAATCTTTGGCCAGGCTTTGTGTTATAAAGCCATGTACTTATTTTAGTTTAGAGAACACACAGTACTGAGAAGCACTGCTACCGAATTAATCAGCTCTTTATCTTATTTTAAAACATTAGTCTCTTCACGCACACCACGGCTTTTGTTTTGATTAATAGCTGTCTAACTCCCTCCCCCTCCTCCTCCTCCCTCTCTCTCTCTCCCTCTGTGTGTGTGTGTGTGTGTGTGTGTGTGTGTGTGTGTGTGTGTTGTCATGTGTGCACGAGTCTGAGTTGGGATGAAATCTTGCAGTGTCCTAGCAGCTGCAATCCTCCTGCCTCTGCCTCCCAAGTACTGAGATTCCATACAGTAGCGCCGTGCCCAGCCAGTGATACTGGTGGTTTTTTGTTTTTGTTTTGTTCGTGTGTGTTTGTTGTTTTATTTTTTAAATCATGTGTGTTTGTATCTGTGTGTGTCCACATGAGAGCAGATACCAGTGGGGGCCAGAGGTGTCCTGATTCATTCCCTTGGAGCTAGAGTTGAAGTTGTGTGCACGTGACATGAATGCTAGAGCACCCAACTGAACTTAGACCCCTGAACTAGCCTGAAGGAATGATCTATGTTGCTGATTTTAAAGCTTCTGCTTCTGTTTTTTAACTCCAGTGTGGGTTTCGTTTTTTTATACTGTGTACTTTCATTGTTTGTTTTGAGGCTATATATTCCAGGCTGACCTAGGACTGAAGATGAATTTACTTACTTAGATTCCAAAGACCTTGGGATTGTAGGTGTGTGTGGGCCACAGTGCCTGTTCTATGTCCTTTTAACATCAAATCTTGCTGGGTGTGGTGGACTTACCCTGGGCTCCTGGCCTTCTTGCCTCTACCTTCTGGATGCCAGGATTACCGGCATGTTCCCAAGCTGCATATGTGTGGTACTACAGAAAGCCTTATTTTACTTTTTGAATGTAGTCCAGGGTGGTCCAGAACTTCAGATTCTCCTGCCTCAGTTTCCCCAGTTTCCTGAGTGATGGATTCACGTGTGTGTGCCCCTACTGTGCCTGTCTCATTTTTGACTTTGAGTGTTAGAACTTTTGCACAATTACTTGTCACTCTAGTTTCTGTTTCGTTGACACAGGCTAAGTATAAGAATTTATGGGTGCAGAGAGATTTTGTTCTTTTCCTTTTTCTTTCATTTATTTTTGGTTTGAGCCTAGCCTTTACTAGCTGAGCCGTCTCTCCATCAGGATATGGAGAGAGTTTTGAAAGGTTGTTAACATGATCTTAACGTAAGTAGAAGTTTTCAGGAGTTAGGTTTTTACCAGTGTTTGTCAGTTTAATTAAGTTTGCTTCTTTCCTTTTTCTAGGGATTAAAGACATTTGATCCGATGGCTTTTAACCACCCTGCTATCAAGAAATTTTTGGAATCACCTTCTAGGTCATCGTCTCCTACCAATCAGAGATCAGAAACACCATCTGCCAATCACTCTGAAAGTGACTCTTTATCTCAGCACAATGACTTCCTATCTGACAGAGACAATAACAGCAACGTGGATGTGGAGGAAAGGCTCTCAAGCATCGGGGAGCAGAGACTGAGCCGGAACACGGGAAGGGTACAGGCTCCAGGGGGAACGAACCTGCTGTTTATTACATGTGGGCGGGACAGAAGTACTTTGATTTTTACAGCAGAGAAAAGGGCCTTTGGTTCTTCGAGATAGGGTCTCAGTCTGGGGCTGACCAGGCTAGCCTATAACTTGAGGTATCTCTTGGTGTGTGTGTGTGTGTGTGTGTGTGTGTGTGTATGCACTTTGGCATTCTTACTTTAGAGCAAAGCACTCGGGTGCACCATAGCTCTTGGATGTCATTTGTGAAGTTGGGAAAGAACTCTTAAGGATTAGAGTTCGATGATTATGGCTGAAGGTCTAAGTAGTGACTCCTGTGATTTGTCATACAAAAACCAAAATACACAATTCTTTTCTTGACACGGTTTTGCTATGAGGCCCTGGCCAGCCAGGCACTGATTATGTTGACCAGGCTGGTCTGGAACTGTAGTGATCGCCCTACCTCTGCCTCCCGAGGGCTAGAATCACACTGCGCCCAGCTATGATAGTGTGAGTGCCTACATTGAAGCTACACTGTGCCTGGTTTATTTGGTGTTTTATTTATCTATAGAGTCATAATCAAGTTAGACCAGTGATGGCATAGCCACAGCTTCGGGTTATAAAAGGGAACTTCCAAGTTGCTTTCCATACATTTAGACATCAATGTTTGATTTCATTTTTATAAAAACAAATTGTTTTTTGTTTTTTGTTTTTTGGTTTTTTTTGGTTCTTTTTTTCGGAGCTGGGGACCGAACCTAGGGCCTTGCGCTTCCTAGGCAAGCGCTCTACCACTGAGCTAAATCCCCAACCAAATTGTTTTTTTTTTTTTAATTACAAATTCATTTGTCTTTCGATGAAAAGAATAAAACAGGAAGGCAAATTAACGCATACTTTGACACCTCATAATCAGGACTCTGAGAATTTAGATTTACTTGTGTTTGGTCAGCATTCTTTCTCTTACCTTTTAAGCTGGGATTACAGGCCTGTGCCTCATACCTGGAATATTTGGTACTGGAGGCTGAACCCAAGGCTTGGTACAGGCCAGAGAAGTACTCTATCAGCTGTTACATCCCTAGACCCACTAATCTGTTGTTGGTAGTGGTGGTGTTTTTTTTGAGACAGTCCTGGAAACACTCTTTGTAGATTAGGAAGTCCTCAGAACTCAAGTGCTGGCCACCATGCCCAGCTCTTTCTTTACAAAAGGAAAATACGCTGGAGGAATAGCCCAGTGGTAAAGAGTACAAGTTGTTCTTCCAGAGGACCTGGGTTTGTTTCCCAGCATCCATATGACAGCTCACAGTCATCGTAACTTTAGTTCCTAGGGATTGACACTCTCTTGTGGCCTCAGTGGGCACCAGGCATACGTGCAAGCAAAACAGACATAAAATAAAATATAAATGAACAACAACAACAAAAAGCAAGCATGCTGCCAGGCGTGGTGGCCCATGCCCACAGTCTGAGCACTTGGAGAGCAGACAAGAGTGCAGAGCAAGTCCCAGGCCTGCTGGGCTGTAGAAGACCCTGCTCTCTGAGAGAGAACACATTCTGAGTTCTTTATGCTTCCATTATGGCAGCACCCTATCGAATATTGTTTAAGTGAGCACAACCGTTGGTCGTTTCTTTCAGGACACGTCTAGTATTAGTGGCTCCCACAAACGAGAACTACGGAGCGCCGACCTCGCAGGAGATGAGACTTCCCGACTGTTTGTAAAGAAGACGATAGTAGTCGGCAACGTGTCCAAGTGAGTACCCGAGAGATGCTTCCCATCAGCTGCTCACTTCCACACGAGCACTGGGCCACCACTGCTGCTTTACTGTGGTCGTGCTGTAGGAGAAAGGCTCTGGAGTTCTGTCTCCCTTGCTCGTTTGTAAAGTAGACGAAGGTCTAGAAGTATTCGCAGAGTAACCTTGCGCCTTAGTAGAACTACGACGATCTTATCTGGTCTCCCCGATTCACTGATAGCTGCCCTGGACTCTGTCTGTGACGGTGCCTGGTGATGAATGGAGTGTTTACTCTTGAATGCACTCTTCGAGTTACTTATGTTTATTTTATGCGTGTGAGTGCCTGTGTTTATGTGTTCACTGCATGCCTGCTGAGGCCGGAAGAAGGCATCAGATCCCCAAGACTGGAGTCACAGAGTTGGAGCCTCCATGTGGGCTCTGGGAACAAACCTGGGTTCTCCAGAAAGGCAGCCCATGGGCTTAACACATGAGCCATCTCTCAGCCCCTGCTGATTTATTTTTGAGCCAGTCTTTTGCCAAGCTGGCCTCAAGCTCACAGTCTTCCTGCCTCATCTGTCTACATAGCTCATGTTCAGACACACGCCACCATTCCCAGTTGCTGCTTACACTCTTCATGTGAAATTTAGGTATTTGATTTATTGTTGTTGTTATTATTATTATTAGTTATTATTATTATTATATTTTGTTTGCTTTGTTTTGTTTTTGAGCAGGGTCTCACTGGTCTAGAACTCTAGAGAAGTGCTTATATCTCGCTTCAGAGTGCTGGGGGGAAAGGCATGCACCGATGTGCCCTGGTATTCAGTTATTTGAGAGCCAGTGAGGTAGTAAGGTCTTCTTATCATTGCTTTTTACTCTGGCTTTCAAAGACATGTTTTCCTCCACTTTCATATTTGCTGTGATCCCTATCAAAGTAGAAACCAATGTCTTTTTTTTTTTTCTGAAAACTCCTTTATTTCTTTTGTGAAATGGAATGATTTAGAGGGCTGACAAGTGGTTCAGTGATTAAGAACACTGGATGTTCTTCTGGAGGACCCAGGTTCAATGTCCAGCCCCCATATGGCTGCTTACAACTGTTAGTTAACTAGTCCAGGGGAAACAGCGACCCCTTCTGTCCTCTGCAGGTACTGCACACACGATGCACAAGACGTGCACGCAGGCAAAATACCCATACATACAGTTTAATGATGTCAGTGCTATAGCGTTTGTGGTTGATTCCTCTTCCTCCTTCATCTTCTTTTCTCATTCCTTTTCATCTTCTTCCTCTTCTTCCTCCTCTTCCTCCTCTTCCTCCTCCTTGGGCTACATAGTGAGACCCCATCTCAGAACTCAACAAACAGAAAACAATCAAATGAACAAAAAAATTAATCTTGAGATTTTTTAGTGAGTCCAGAAGATAAGCCAAAGAGATTTCCGTCATAAATCATAAAAGTCACTGGTGTTTACCATCAGTAGAAAACATCTTGTTTTCGGTTTTGTGATGGATATTTTGACACTAAATACTTTTAAGTCAGCTCTTGTTTTATTGATGGTGACACAGAATTTTACTGTGTTTAACTTGCAGAGATCACCCACTTCAGCCTCCCCTGTGCTGTAATTAAAAGCATGAGCCACCATGCTCAGCTTTTGAAAAAGGAAGAGGGGTACACTTGGGGGCTGACAGGTGGTTCAGTGGGTAGGAGCACTCGCCACTTGGGTCTGGTGACCTGGGCTCCACACATAGGCATCGGCAAAGAGAACTACTGTACAGAGATGATCCTCTGACCACACGCACTCCCTCGTGTCACGTGTGAGTGAAAAGTGAATGAGTGAATAAATCTGAGGATAAATGCAAGCAGAAAGTTCTCCAGGATTCCTGGCAGTGCATCTGTCAACTTTATGTATGTCTCCTGGATTCATACTGGGTGGAGTGTTCAGAGACCGCGGGGTCTGAGCTTAAAGGAGTCTCCACCTGGCAGTCCTCCTCAGTGTCACCAGCTGTGCTTCATCGTGTCCTCTAGCAGCAGCGAGGACATTTTTACAGAACAGTGTCACCACATCTCACAAGGTCCTCCTCGTGAACAAACAGTAGGACAGCAACGTGTCAGTGTAGCCAATTCAGATCACCATCAGGCTCTAACTCTGTCACTGTCACTGCTTATCCATCATTGTAGTGTTCCAGATTTCTGCGCCTTCCTTGACCCATTTGTGGAAATGAACTGGATGTTTCAGTTTTCTGTGCCAGGTCCTATTGCTGGAGCTACAGTGTTCCAGAGATGAGCATTTGAAGGTGCATTTTTATTCCGTTGATTGTTTAGCCCGTTTTTTCCAGCCCAAGCCATAAACATAAACCTCCTTATGCAGGCTAAGGAAATCTGAGAGTGTGCCCAGGGACCGATCGTGATCTTTGAGATTTGTCCAGAGGCTGATAAGGAACAGGCATGGGTGCACTTGCTCTCATCTGTCTGTCTGGGTGAGAATGTGAATAGAGATGGCTCGGCTGTCCTCTCCATTCCTCTGTAGGCACATCCACTGGCCAGAACAAAGCCAGCCATGAGAACTGAGACCTTACCTTAATGCGTCTGCCAGTCTTTGATTCAAAGTAAAAATGTTGGGGTTGGGGATTTAGCTCAGTGGTAGAGCGCTTGCCTAGCGAGCGCAAGGCCCTGGGTTCGGTTCCCAGCTCCGAAAAAAAAAAAAAGGAAAAAAAAAAAAAAAACAAAGTAAAAATGTTCTCGGCAAACATTGCTGATAGATGATCTATTGCACAAATATTTTTTGTCAAGTGTATAAGTTTGGGGAAACATTTTTTTAGAACTGTGTTTGTGTGTGTATACGTGTGTGTGTGTGCTGTGTTTGTGTGTATTTATGTGCACAATGCATGTGTGTTCATCAGAGGACACCATATAGAATCATCCTTCTACCTTTACATGGCCTCCTGGGATTGAACTCTGGTCATGAAGCTTACATGGCAAGTGCTTTACCTGCCAAACCATTTTCTACCCTTAAATCCAACTTCTTAATTATTTTTAGGATTAATGAAAGTTTAGTAAGGTTATGAATATGGTATCATTACCCAAAAGTCAGTTCTTTTTTTTTTTTTTTTTTTTTTTGGTTCTTTTTACGGAGCTGGGATGAACCCAGGGCCTTGCGCTCCTAGGCAAGCGCTCTACCACTGAGCTAAATCCCCAACCCCCCAAAAGTCAGTTCTTATTTGAAAGCCACAATCAAAACATTCTCAGTAAAACAAACAAAAGGCAGGGTAGCCTTCGAGAAGACTTTTTGTACTTCATTAGAAAGAACAGAGCGATATGTCAGACAAACAGTCACGGAGGCTCAGTATTGGAAATGCCACCTCTCCCTAAATTAAAACTGACTTGCAGATGAAGACTGACAGCGCCTGTGTGGGCAGGCGTGGCACATCTTGTACCTAAGACTAAGGCTGATCAGTGAGCACCTCAGAGGCCATGGCCCTGCTTTCCACAGGATCTCAGAAGGGCGTCCCATTCACTTGCAAAGCCCACCATGGATAAAGCGGCTTCCAGGGGCCATGGTCATACCAGGTTATTTCTATCTCAGATACGTAGCTGATAAGAAACCAAGTTTGATTGTTCTCTTTTAGCTGATAATTAGAAAACAAACTTGAAGGGGATTAAGTAAGCATGGAGGTTTTAGAAAAGTAAGGATTAGAGACTGGTCAAGTGTGCCTGCTGTTAATTACTGCTGGGATTTTAATCCTGCCTTAAGCAGGGCCTCGTTGTTGTTGAGATTTTTAATGTGTATATGCGTTTTATCTTCATGTATGTATGAATACCCTGTGTGTGCTCACACAGGTCAGAAGAGGGCATCAGGTGCACTAGGTCTGGAGTTACAGACAGCTGTACATACCTCCAGATAAGCCGTTCTGTGGGTACTGGGAATCACAGAGCCTCTGGAAGAGCAGCCAGCACTCTAAATGGCTGAGAGTTTACTCCAGCCTCAGTTACTAGTTTTGAGGTTTTTAGTTTATTATTTTTATTGTGTGTATGTTCATCGTGTTTGAGTGTATGGACCTGTACATCATGGCACATGTGCGGAGATCAGGACTTCCTTTTAAGTGGGATCCTGGGATCAAATTCAGATCATCAGAATTTTGTGGCAAGCACCTTTCCCCACTGAGCCATCTCAGCAGCACAAACGATTAGGTTTTTGAAGGAAGAAACTCACCCCTCTCTCTCTTTCCAGGTACATACCTCCAGACAAGCGGGAAGAAAATGACCAGTCAACCCATAAGTGGATGGTATATGTCCGAGGGTCGCGCAGGGAGCCCAGCATTAACCACTTTGTCAAGAAAGTTTGGTTCTTCCTTCATCCGAGCTACAAACCAAACGACCTTGTGGAAGTTAGGTGAGCACACCTTGGATTTGCTGAATTTAAGAGAAGCGGATAACTTTGTAACGTGCCTCAGGAATGTTTGCACTGTTGACTAGTTACTCCGTGCCCACTCTGCCATTAGACAGCTTTTGCTGTGGTTTCCCTGTCGCCTCTCATAGCGTCACTGTGCTGTGTTGGCGACCTTGGGAGGACTGGTACATAGAAAGTGTTCCTGATAATTAAACACAGCACTTTAACGTCTCAGAAACGTTCAGATGTAATCCGTATTTCTCCTGTAAACAGACTTACCCAGTACAGCTGGGATGGGTGTGTGTACTGACATGAAATTTATGGTATTTAGGTGTGTTACATAGGATGTTAGCAGCCCCTAAATATTGCTGGTGTCAGTGAAATTTCCCATATTGCTGTGTGACACAGAGCGTTCTATCCATGGCCCTGCTGAACTCCTTAAAGTGACAAATATGTTTGTGTGTGTGTGTGTGTGTGTGTGTGTGTGTGTGTGTGTGTGTGTGTGTGTGTGTGTGTGTGTGTGGTGTTGGTCTAGGAAGGAGTGTTTTTAATCTTTCCTTCTTCCTTAAAAACACCTCAGTCCAGCAGGGTCGTGGTGGGGAATGCCATTAATTGTAGCATTTGAGAGGCAGAGGAACTCTGTGAGTTTGAGGCCAGCTTGGTCCACAGAGCTAGTTCTAGGACAGCCAGAGCTACAACAAGAAACCCTGTCTCCAAAACCAAACACAGAGTCCCAGTCCTGTCACAGCCCGTATGGCCTGCCTCCTCCCCTGCTGCGATCAGTTTCCCGTGTTGTGTCGCCGTGTTGTGTCGCCGCCTCCTTGGAAGCCTTGACTGCTGCTGCTCTTTCCCACTAGCACTCCCTCGGCCTTGGGTGTGTGCTCGGGAGGGGCAGAGCAGGGTCTTGGTGCAGACTGTTCCCAAGCGTCTCAGAAACCACCAAATTGATGTGCGAAGCAGTCGTGTGAGTCTGCACTCCATTGCAGTGGAGGACTGTTCCTGTGCCCCACATCCTCGCCAGCCTGTGCTGTCACTTGAGTTTGTGATCTTAGCCATTCTGAGGGTGTGAGATGGAATGTCACAGTCAGTTTGACTTGCATTTCTCTGACAACTAAGGACGTTGAACATGCTCACCATTAGAGATCGCTCTGTTGAGAATTCTGTTTAGCTCCATACCCCAGTTTTAAATTGGGTTATTTGGTTTGCCGATACCTAGTTTCTTGAGTTCTTTATATATCTTGGATATTATCTCTCTGTCAGATGTGGGGTTGGTGAAAAAATCTTTTGTCCTATCGATGGTCTCCTCTGCCTTCCAGAGGGTTTTAGTTTGGTGAGGTTATTGATTATTGATCTCAGTGCCTGAGCTGTTTGTTGGTGTTCTGTTCAGGAAGTTGTGTCCTGTGCTAATGTGTTCAAGGCTTTATCCTAATTTCTCCTCTATCAGGTTCTGGAATTATGTTGAGGTCTTTGGTGCACTTGGACTTGAATTTTGAGCAGAGTGATAGATAAGAATTGATTAACATTCTCCGAGCAGACATTCAATTAGAGCACCACCACTTGTTGGAGATGTTTTCCTTTTTCCACTGTGCGTTTCTAAAATCAGGTGTCTATAGGTGTCTAGATATGTCTGGGTATTCCATGAACCTGTCTGTTTTTTATGCCAATATCCTGCAGTTTTTATTACTATTGCTTTGTAGTACAGCTTGAAATCAGGATGGTTATACCTCCTGACGTTCTATTATTGTTCAGGATTATATTAGCCAGACTGGGTTTTTTGTTTTTCTTTTTAAGGAAGTATAATATTGACCTTTCAATATCTGTAAAGAATAGTGCTAGAATTTTGATGGGGATTGCATTGAATCTGCAGATTGTTTTTGATAAGATGGCCATTTTTACTGCATTGATCCTACCAATCCATGAGCATGGGAGTTCTTTCCATCTTCTGAGGTCTTCTTCGATTTCTTTCTTGTCACACAGATCTTTACCTAGCTTGGTGAGAGTTACCCCGAGATATGTTATATTATCTGTGGCTATTGTGAAGGTGGTGCTTTCCCAATTTCTTTATGTCTGTCATTTGTATATAGGAAGTTCACTTTCTTTTTCCCTCCCTCCCTCCCTCCCTCCCTCCCTCCCTCCCTCCTTTTTTTTGAGTTACTTTTGTATCCAGCTGCATTGCTGAAGTGTTTGTAGGCATTTCCCTGGTAGATGTTTTGGGGTTGCCATATCATCTGGGAATAAAGACACCATACTTTGGCTTCTTTTCCAGTTTGTATCCCCTGATCTCCCTTAGTTATATTGCTCTAGCTAGAACCTCGACACTATATTGAATAGATATGGAGAGGGTGGACAGCCTTGTTTTGTTCCTAATTTTAGTGGGATTGCGTTGAGGTTTTTCTCCCTTTAATTTGATGTTGACTTACTGCCTTGTGTTTATGTATGTCCCTTGTATCCCTAATCTCTTCAACAATTTAATCACGAAAGGCTGCTGGACTTTTGTCAAAGGATTTTTCAGCATCTAAAGGGCTTCTTTTTCATTCAGTTTGTTTATATGGTGCAGTGCATTGACTGATCTTCATTTATTAAACCAACCCTGCATCTCAGGGATGAAGCCTACTTGATCATGGTGGATGATCTTTCTGATGTGTTCTTGGGTTTGGCTTACAAATATTTTACTGGGTATTGTTGCATCCATGTTCATAGAGGAAATTGGTCTACAGTTCGTTGTTGAATCTTTTTGTGATTTGGATATCAGGATGACTGCGCCCTGTACAATGGATGTGGCAGTGTTCCTTCTGTTTCTAGTTTATGGAACAATTTAAGATGAATTGGCTTTGGCTATTTTAAAATCAGATAAAATTCTGCACTTAAACAACCTGGCCTTGAGCTTTTCTTTGTTGTGAAACTATTTTTTTTTTTTTTAAGAAAAGGCAAAAATGTATGTATGTATTTATTTATTAAAGTTTTATTTATTCTGTGTATCTGAGTACCCCGTAGTTGTCCTCATACACACCAGAAGAGGGCATCGGATCCCATTACAGATGTTTGTGAGCCACCGTGTGGTTGCTGGGAATTGAACTCAGGTCCCCTGGAAGAGCAGTCAGTGCTCTTAACCGCTGAGCCATCTTGCCAACCCTAAAAATCTACTTATGGTGGAAATATTCCGTATCCTACCACTCACTGAATTTTTTTTTAACCTTTTTACTTTAGATCCTGCTCACTGCCCCCTCCCGGTCATCCTCTCCCACAATCCTTCCACTATCCTCCTTCCTCTTCTCCTCTAAGTATCTTCTCTCCCCCTGGGTATATCCCCCCACGCCCACCCCGCCCCCATCACTTCAAGTCTCTGCAAGGGTGGGTGCTTCCTCTCCCTCTGAGGCCAGCCAAGGCAGCCCAGCTAGTAGAATATACTTACATAGAGGCAGCACGCAGACTTCGATGGCTGCCTCTCTATTTCCTTAGGAGCCATGGGTCTATTTACATTGTTTATCCGATCTTGCTGTAAGTGGTATCTATCGAGAATCTTATGCATTTCTTTTAGATTTTTCAGTTTTGTGGAGTATAGGCTTCTGGAGTGTGACTTACTGAGTCTTTGAATCTCCTCACTGAGTAGAGAGTTCTTCAGTTTCATGACTGTTTAGGCTTTCTGATTTTTCTGTTGTTAAAATCCACCTTTAATCCATGGTGGTCTGAGAGGATAACAGACAGTTATTTCAATTTTCTTGTATCTGTTGAGGCTTGCTTTGTGACCGAGTGTGTGGTCGATTTTAGAGAAAGTTCCATGAGATGCTGAGGTTTTTTTGTTTGTTTGTTTGTTTGTTTGTTTGTTTGTTTTGATTTGGGTGAAATGTTCTGTGAATGTCTGTTGTCCATTTGGTTTAAAACATCCGCTAGCTCCATTATTTCTAAGTTTTGGCTGGCTGACCTCTCCGTGGTGAGTGGGATTCCAAAAGTCTCCCACTATAAATGTGTGAGGGTCAGTGTATGATTTAAGCTTTAGTGATGTTTGTTTTGCAAATGTGAGTGCCCTTCTGTTTGGGGCACAGCTGTTAAGAATTGAAACATCATCTTGTGGCGTTTTCCTTTGATGAGTACTAAGTGTTCTTCCAATCTCTTTTGAGTAATTATACTTTGAAGTTTATTTTGTTAGATACTGGAATGGCTTCACAGCTTATTTCTTAGGTCCGTTTGCTCGGAAAATCTCTTTCCAACCCTTTACTCTTAGGTAATGCCTGTCTTTGAGGCTGAGGAGTGTTTCCTGCTTGCAGCAGAAGAATGGATCCTGTTTCTGCATCTATTCTGTTAGTCTGTGTCTTTGTATTGAGGAATCGAGTCCACTGATACTGAGAGATCTCAGTGACCAGTGATTGCTAATTCCTGTTATTGTGTGTGTGTGTGTGTGTGTGTGTGTGTGTGTGTGTGTGTGTGTGTGTGAGAGAGAGAGAGAGAGAGAGAGAGAGAGAGAGAGAGAGAGAGAGAGTGTGGGAGAAGGCGGTTGTGTGCAGGTGAGAGTGTGTGTGTGTGTGTGTGTGTGTGTGTGTGTGTGTGTGTGTGTGTCGGGGGGGGTCTGTGTGCTTTTCTCCTTCTGGTGTCATGGGTGTGACATTGTTTTCTGTGTATTCATGGGCTAGAATTTTCCTTCTGGTGCCTTTTCCAGGGCAGGATCAGTAGATAGATATTGCTCTACCATATTGACTTATCATGGAATATCTTTTCTCCACTTAGGGTGATTTAAAACTTCACTGGATGTACTAGTCTGGGCTGGTATCTGTGGTGTCTGGCAGGATATCTGCCCAGGCTCTTCTGGCCTTCTGAGTGTCTGTTGAGAAGTTGGGTTGATGGCTCTGCCTCTCGTGTCACTTACTCCTTTCCCTTTAATTTTCTTTCTTTGCTCTGTACATTTATTGTCTCCAGTCTATTTGGTGTTCTATAGGCTTTTTATATCTTTATAGGCATGCCCTTCCTTACAGTTTGAAATTTTTCTTCTATACACATGCACAAATAGAAGCTTTTGAAAAAACATTTAAAAATATTGAATGACTCCAGAGAAATATACCAGAGGTTGACAATCTGATCTATACACACACGCACGCACGCACGCGTGCACGCGCGCGCACACACACACACACACACACACACACACACACGTGAGTGTAATGTGGGTCCTGATGGATGAACCTGAGGGTCAAGCTTTCGTTATGGTTTTCTTGACTGTGTGCTTCTGCTGCTTAAATTGCAGAAACTGCCAGATGTTGTGGTGCACATCTCTAATCCCAGCCCTCAGATGCAGAGCAGGTGGGGTCCAGGGCCAGCCTGGCATACATAGTGAGTTCAAGAATAGCCAGAAATACGTAGTGAGACCCTGTCTCCGTTTAAAAACGACGTCCTTTAGCAGACAGCACCAGCTCAGTTACCCCTTTTGGATTGAATGATTATGATTTATTTCGGTTTGGGATGTGCATCTTGCATCCTGTGCCTGTCAGTGTCATTCAGTCTCTGACTCTGAAGTGTCACGTTTTCACACTAGTTCCATTTAAGAAATGACTTTGGATTATGCAGTCGGTACCTCTTACCCTTAATGAGTTAGTAATAAGGTTTATGTAGACTTGAATTACAGTTTATTAGCTCTGTGTGTGTGTGTGTGTGTGTGTGTGTGTGTGTGTGTGTGTGTGTGTGTGTGTGTGTGTGTGTGTAACTCAGCGTGTTGATTTAGCATCTCATGAAGAAGCCTAGTTGGTTTTTGGGAAGACGTGAATTTCTCTTTTGTCTCTAGGAAACCCTTTCTCGAATGAGAGTACAAACACAGGTGAATGTGTAAATTTCTGCTTTTCCCTAGAGAGCCCCCCTTTCACCTGACCAGAAGAGGCTGGGGAGAGTTTCCTGTCAGAGTGCAAGTTCACTTTAAGGACAGCCAGAACAAGCGGATAGATATCATACACAATCTGAAGGTACTGTGGTAGAGCGCCGCGCCTTAGAAGCAGTGTCTATTTGCCTTTCCTGCTTCGACCTCGAGGATCATGGCTTCCGATGGGAAGCAGGGTAATCCTCTGAGCATATGCTGCCTACTGCTGCAGCTGCCTTCTCCTCAAAGCTCGACACTGTCTGCTATTTAAAAAGGTGAACTAACTCCCAAGTAGAGCAAAGGTTCATTCTTTATCAAACGAACACACCGTTATTAATATGTTGCCCGAGACCCTGTTACTGCAGCCTTTCTCTTTTCATTTAGTTAACTCTCTGGTGTGTGAGGAAAATACTTTGTGTTGTCCAGTCCCTAACACTGCACACACGAGTGTCACACAGAATACACACACGAGATCAAGGTAAGTGACCGTGTTTGGGCAACCGTGTGGCAGTGCATGAGTTTGTGGTAGTCTAAATCCAGATCCTTCGTTGGCCCTCTACTGCCCACGTGGTTCATTATAGAGTTGTTATGATTCATATCTGTTGGATATTTTCTGTACAGCTATACATCTGCATATGTAACTACCACAGGAAGGCAGACCACTAGCCCTGCATGCAGAGGAGGACGAGCCGTGTAAAGTCTGTGTTCAATGAGTACAACACTAGATTCCACCACAGCACTGATAAAAGTGAAGCCGTTTCGAGAGCTCTGATGTAGTGTAGGAGTGGAAGGGCACTGGACTAGTGTGTGCAAGAAATTCACACTACCACGAACAGAGACACGATTCATGATTTTTTTTTTAAAGGTTAAAAAAAACCCAAATAATACCAAAATGTTGGATTAATATTGTGGCCAATTTTTGTGCTTTTTTTTTTTGGTTTGCTTTGTGTTTTATATTTGTTTTTAAATATTTTTTGCCATCACATAGTAAATACATGTAAATATTATCATTGGAAGACCATCATGATATCCACCATTCTTGGGTTCCTTGTAGTACAGGTAATTGGTTGTGTTATTTATATGTGATCTAATTCTAATAGTGTGCTTTCCCCAAGTCACCCTTCTCTGTGGTTATCATTTGAGCTCCCAGAATTTGAACTAAATAAAGTTGAACATATCCGAAGAGGTTTTGTCTTCGTTACTTTTGTTGCACAAATGTACCTGTTTCAGTCCCACCTTGGGATTTTCCTTCTGTTGATGGTAGACAGCAAGCACTGTTTGTTTCTCCTTTTTATGCCTTCATGAGATTAGAGAGGACTCAAAAGCAGCTTTAAAGAGCTCCAGGGGGGGCTTTGATCAAAAGGACCCCCTGACCATCTCTTGTGGGAAGATCTTGAATAGTTTTGGTTTCTAAAAACATATTGTGGGTTGGGGATTTAGCTCAGTGGTAGAGCGCTTGCCTAGCAAAAAAGGGCCCTGGGTTCGGTCCCCAGAAAAAAAAAAGGAAAAAAAAAAACATATTGTATTTTATTTTTTACATGTGCGAGTGTTAGGTCTGAATGTATGTATGTGTATGGCATGCTTGCCTAGTGTCCACAGAGACCAGAAAAGGGCATCCGATCTCCTGAAACTGGAGTTACAGAGCTGCAAGCTGCCATGTGGGTGTGGGGAACACAGCCCAGGTCTCTACAAGAGCTCAGTGCTTGTAACCGATGAGCCAGCTCTCCAGCCCCAGTCTTTGGTTTCCTTTGCTCACTACATACACTGTCTTATTGGCAGTGGACCTAGCCCTAATTTATCAAGTAAGGGGGAGCGTGTTTACTAGTTCTTGCCTATTAAGTTTTTTTCTGGTTCTCAGTAGATTATTTGAGACACAGTTTTTGGTTGTTTTGTATGTTCATGTTTGAGATAGATTCTCACTGTGTAGATCACACTGACCTGTAACTCACAGAGATCTGTTTACTGGCATCAAAGGTTCGTACCACCACACCTAGTCTTAAAGAGGAGTATTTTAAAATTATAGTAGTACACTTTAAAAGAAGACTTACTATTTTTAGCTATGTGTCTGGTAGGTGTCCACGGAGGCTAGAAGATTATAGAGAAACATTTCCATCTGTAGGGGATAGATAGAGGAATGGATATAACCTGAAGTTGCCCTTGTCTTTTGAGCAGCTGTCCTCTTGGCTGAGAGCTTATCTAGTAAAACTCTAGGTCTCAGGATTCAGACTCACTGCTCAGGCCACAGAGCCTGTAGCATCCTTCCCCGCCACAGATGCCTGCAGGCACACTTCTGACACTGTAACTGTGGCTGGCTCACCTGGAGAAGTACCCACTTCGAAGCAGGTATTGGTGGCTGTACATTGTGTCCCTGTCCCACCTCCCTGCCCCCTGCCTTGGAATCAGAGAGCCCAGTTACAGACTGCGCAGCTGCCCCCATCCTCAGGAAGATGTAAGAGGCTGGTGCTTCCTCCACACAGGCCCTGATTTCCTCCCTCCATTGCCCCACCCATGCCGTCTGTCAGTACGTGGCCTTGAACTGCCAGAACACCCACCCATACATACACAGCATTGCATGTATGTTTCTGTAGCCTGCCATTTGAAGTATTTCCATACAGCTTTATTATCTCGGTGCCACGTAACACTGTGTGTACAAGTTGATCTGATGTGATTTAGTGAAGCATTCTTTATTGGTTCGTGATTGTATTTAAGGCTGCAGAGAATCCACATGAATCATTTTCAGATTGTCCTTGGAATGGGTTTTTAAAGTGTACACTTATAACTTTGTGATTAAGTTTTGGCTTTGCTGAGATTTCCCCCAGAGTGGTGAGGATCGGCTTGCAATGATCTGGTGTCACACGTTCAGCTTCGCGGTCAGAGTGGATTCTAATGTCTCCTCTTTTTCTTTGCCCTAGCTGGATAGGACCTACACTGGCTTGCAGACCCTGGGCGCCGAGACGGTAGGTACTGTGGCTCAGCGGGAAGGTGTGCTCATGCCAGTGTGTGTGGGGGGGGGCATGTGCGTATACATGCGTGCATGTGTATGTGGTGTATGCATGTCAAGTTCACATGTGTAATACAGGGTCACACCCCATAGCCTAGGCTCATCTCAAATCCAGCCTCTTGAATGCTAGGATTTGCAACCACCCAAGCTGTTATTTTTATTTAACAACAATAGAAATGAGTATTGGTCTGTCTGTCTGTCTGTCTCTATTTTTTTGAGTTGATTTTTCTTGGCCATCCCACTTAATATGACAAAAACTTTAGGATCTGAACCATTTCCCACATGTAAGTCAGTGATGTGAAATATGTTCGCAGTGATGTCAGCCGTCTCCTGAGCTTTCCTCGTCTTCTAAGTCCATACCTATTGAGTTAGCCCCACCACTTCCCTTTTGTCCGTATGAACTTGCCTCCTTTATGTGATTGGACTCGAAGAGCTTGGCTTCCTTAACCTCCTTGCTGAAGGACGTACAGTATCTTCATGGTTCGTCCATGTTGTAGGAGGCGTTAGAGTCATCCCCCCTTTTTAAGATTAATCTTTGTATTTTTTATGTGTATGAGCAGTCTATCTTCGTACATATATGTGTCTCCGTGACATGTGTGCCTGGTTAACCTTGGGGGCCAGATTGAGGGTGTTGGATCCACTGGAGTTAAAATTAGAGATACGTGTGAGCCACCGTGTGGGTCCTGGGACCTGAACAAAGGTCTTCTGCAAGAACAACAAGTGCTTTTTTTTTTTTTTTTTTTTTAAAGATTTACTTTACTTTTAATTTTGTATCTAAATATGTGCCGTGTGTATGGTTCCCACAGAGGCCGGAAGATTCAATCCCTCGGAGCTGGAGTTACAGGTAGTTGTGAGCCAGCTGATGTGGGTCCTGGGAATTGAACTCAGGTCCTCTGGAAGAGCAATACCTATTTTTAGCCACTAAGCAATCTTTCCAGCTCCTTAAGCTTTTTAAATTTTGCCTTCATGTATGTGCAGCACATGTGTGAAGAAGGCATCAGATCTCTTGGAACTAGACTTACGCACAGTTCCTTCAGTAGCACGCGAGAGCTGGTAGCTGACTCCAGTGATAAGCAGTGGTCGTCTCCTGCCTCCCGCCTTTGAAGGCTGGATATTGCTCTGTGTGCGTGTGCGCGTGTGCGTGTGTGTGTGTGTGTGTGTGTGTGTGTGTGTGTGTGTGTGTGTGTGTGCGCGCACGCATGCATGCACGCATGTTGCTTGTTTCTCATGTGTTGGGTGGGATCTGCTTTTGGCTGTGATAATGGTGATGGGAATAGGGGTTTACAGACAACATTTGGTTTCCTTTTTCAGATTATTTAGGCGTATACCCAGCTATTTCCAGTACTTTTGAACCATAGTATTTTCTATGGCATCTTTCTAAGGAATTTTATATTTGCTCCACAAGTATGGAGTCTATAGAGTGTCCACATCTTTATTAATACTTGTTATTTTTCTGGTTTTAAGTTATAGGTAGTTATTGTTATAGCTGCGAAGTGGTTGATACTTTAAAATTATTAGCAATATCCAGCATTATTTTATGGACTTACTGGCTGATAGTATTTTCTTGGAGGAAATGTCTGCTCAAATCCTTTGCCCAGGATAACAACTCAGTCTCTTTTCTATTGCTATGCTAAAGACCATGACCAGAGCGACTTGTGTGTTCATACATGAACATGTGTGTTTATATGTACATGAAAGTGTCCCATTGTAATAGACTCTCGGGTAGCTTAGTAGGCTGAAAATGCTGGCCACTAACCTTGGATCTGAATTTGATCTCTAGAATGCACATGGGGCTAGGAGAGAACTAACATTTGCAGATTGTCCTCTGCCTTCCCCATCACACAACTGAATAAGTGTAGAAAAGAAATGATTTATTATTTTATGTGTATGAGTATTTTGCCTGCACACATCCGTGTGTACCACATTCATGCTCAGTGCCTGAGGAGGTCTGAAAAGGTTATTGCCTGAGGACTGGAGTTAGGTACAGATGGTTGCGAGCTGCCCTGTGAATGGTAGGAATTGAACCCAGATCTTCTGGAATGGTAATCCGTGCTCTTAACTGCTGAGCCATATCTCCAGCCTCAAAAAGCAGAGTCCTATTCATCCTAGGTTGTGGGATTTTGGCCTGTGATTTTACTGTGCACGAACTGAGTGCTGACTCAGGTTCGAGGTCCCCTGGGTTTTCTTCTGAGAATGTCCTGTCTTAGCACAGGGCGTGTGTGTGGCAGTTAGAGGACCACTTCTGGGACCTTCTCCTTTCCTTCCAGTCTGGGTTCT
This sequence comes from Rattus rattus, assembly GCF_011064425.1. Taxonomy (NCBI): domain Eukaryota; kingdom Metazoa; phylum Chordata; class Mammalia; order Rodentia; family Muridae; genus Rattus; species Rattus rattus. The sequence continues at coordinate 4,985,398 of NC_046157.1, forward strand.
GAGGATGGGACCCAGGTCATCAGTCTTGGTGGCAAGACCTTTACCCACTGAGCCATCCTCTTGGCCCATTTTGAGCTCTTATGTGTAGACCCTTTGCTAACTTTGTTAAACTGTAAGGGCCAACCTCATCACTATGTAGATGCCTAGTTTTCCTTGCTCCATTTATCGTATGTCAGCGGTCACCATTATACTCAGCTAGCTAAATCTTCAGTTTATAGTAGTGCACTTATGAAACCAGAAGATATTTATTAAGTACCTTGTATACTTTCACTGGTAGATAAGACTAAAGAGATAACTAACGTAATTTTTATTCTTGAAGAGTTAGTCTAGAGCGTAAGGATAGTGGTTCAGCCTCTTTGCTGTGCTAAAGTTCATGACCAGAGCAACTTGGAAAGGAGGACGTATCTCATGTAGCAGCTCCCAAGTCCTAAGTCAGTGGTTCTCAGCCTTCCTTATGCTGCGACCCTTTAGCAGAGTTCCTCATGTTGTGGGGCCTCCAACCATAAAAGTATTTCCATTGCTACTTCATAACTGTACTTTTGCTGCTGTTGTGAATCATAATGCAAATGTCTGCTATCAGATGGCTTAGCAACCCCTGAGAAAGGGTCATTTGATTCACCCTAGGGGGTTTCGGCCGTAGGTTGAGAACCACTGTCACGGTTCATCACTGAAGAAAGTTAGGGTAGGAGCTCAAGCAAAAGCTCGGAATCAGGAACTTAAGCAGGAACCATGGGGGCATAAACGCTTCCGAATTTGTCCTTCCTGGTGCTCAGCCTGTTTCCTGATAGAACTCAGAAGTGCCAGCCCAGGGGCAGCACCACCCATAGTGTGAGCCTCTGGTGTCAGTTATTGATCAAGAAGATTCTCCACAGGCTCTTCCGGGTGAGGCTCCCTCCCAGGTGACCCCAGCTTATATTCAGTTGACAAAAAGTAACCAGCACTGATGGTAAACACTGAGCACAAGTAAGACACTTTCAGCTTCAACTACAAACGAATGTGGTGAAGAAGAGGGTGAATGGGAGCTTATGTTAAGTCACAGTGGACAGGGAAAGTCTTCCTGAGAGGGTGACTGACGCTTGAGATGTCCTAGTAGGAAGGTGGCCATGGGGAAGAGTGTTGTACGCAGTAGAAGCAGTGAATGGGAAGACAGGCACTGCACCGAGGTGTCTGTGTTAAGGTAGAAAGAGGAAAACCTCACTGTAAATTTCGATTGCTGCTGAAATGTGGTTAGAATCACTTGTTTCTGGTCAGAGCCTGAGCGCTGTCACACTGACGATGGACTCACGAGCCTGCGTGTTCCGCGACTCTAGGTAGTGGATGTTGAGCTTCATCGGCACTCGCTCGGCGAGGACTACGTGTATCCTCAGTCATCGGAATCGGACATCTCGGACGCCCCTCCTCCATCCCTGACGATTCCAGCCCCAGTGAAAGCCTCACCAGTGGCACGGTCCCCTGAGCCAGCATCCGCTGCCCCTGTGGGAGAAGGTAATGCTGGCCTCTTTGTTGAGAGGATCACTCTCTGGGCGTTTTTCTCATGTGTGAATATCTGACTTCTGCTTTCAGCCGCTCGAAATAAATGGAAACTTGTTTTCCATTCTGCCTCTAGCATACAGTTCCACTATGAAAATAGCTAAGCTTACGTTCTTCTTGGTAGTAAGTTTTTCATAAATTTCTACATTTTAGAAGGATGAAAAGGTCATAATTATTGAATTTTTATCCTTTTTAAACATTTTAATGTACAGGAGTGCTTTGATTATATCTACATCTGTTCACCCCATACACACCTGGTGCTCACAGAAGCCAGAAGAGGGCATCAGGTCCCCTAGAGCTGGGGTTCCAGATGGTCGTGAGCCATTGTAGATGCTGGGAGCCAACCCCAGGTCCTCTGAGTGGCTCTCAACTTCTGGGTCTCAGCCTCCTGGGGGCGCTCAACCAGTGTCCTTAAAGCAGAGCCGTCTCCAGCCCCTACATTTTTATCCTTTTCTGAAAACTTTCTGGTTCAGGTTCTGATTGTGTGAATAGGACACTTTATAATGTTACATATTTAATCTTAATTCTGTAAAAAATATAACATTCAACATCAACATCTTATATTTTATGATTTTTATCATTCAATAAGAATATAAATTTGTTAATGTTCATTTAAGTTTTTAAATATAAGCAGTTGATTGCCAGGTAAACCTGGGAGGAGTAACCTGCTCAGGTAAACCTGAGGAGGGTAGAAACACCTACTCAGCTATAATGGCCTTTGCGTGCATGAGGACCTGGACTCAGATGCCCACTCAATATAAAAGCTAGATGAAGCCGTATATATCTGTCACCCTTCGCTGGAGTCCAGAGACAGGTAGGCTCTTGGCGCTCACTGGCCGGTTGTAGCCAGTTGTAGCCATTGTAGCCGGTTGGTGAGCTCCAAGTCCAGTGAGAGCAGCTGAAGAAGTTACTAGTGCATGCGTGCACACACACACACACACACACAAACACACACACACACAGAAAAACATACACACAAACACACACAGACAAACACACCCACACAGACAAACACACCCACATAGACACACACACACACACACACACACACACACACACACACACACACACACACACCCCTGTCTAAAACTCCTTCAAAGACTCCCTCAGAGGTACTTGTCCTAGTGACTCCAAATCTAGTCAAGTTGACAATGAGAATCAGCAATCAGAAGTCCAGTCTCTGTCGCCGTGACTTACAAATGCATTGGTTTTAGATTATTTTATTCGATGTGTGTGAGTACTTTTGTTTTATGTCTGTATGTGCACCATGTGTATGTTCGATTCCCATGGAGATCAGAAATTGAGTACCAGATCCCCTGGAACTGAATTACAGATGTTCGTGACCCAGGATGTGAGTGCTGGGTACTGACTCTGGGTTTTCAAGAGAGTGAGTGCTCGTAACTGCTAAGCCATCTCTCCAGCTCCAACATTACTTTTGAACCCTTACTGAATATCCCTTAATGGCTTATATTCATCTCAGAATGAAAATGCAGGAGTCTTCACGAGTCTCCCAAAGTATTTTTTTTTTTCCTTTTAGTAATTCATTTTGGGTTTTGAGGCATGGTTTCTCTGTGCGGCCCTGGCTATCTTGGAACTTTCTCAGTCGACCAAGCTGGCCTCGAACTCACAGAGATCTGGCCGTCTCTGCCTCCCGAGTGCTGTGAGTTTTTAGATTTATTTTGATGTATGTGTATCACTGTGTGTGTAGCACATGTGTACAGGAATTTACTAAGTCTTAGAAGTGTCAGATCCTATGAAGCTGGCGTTAACAGCAGTTGTGAGCTGCCCGGTGTGGGAGTTGACTCACTTGGTCCTCTGCAAAGAGTGACAAATGGTTTTACCATCGAGGCATCTCTAACCTCATAAATGAGCATGGCTCCAGCAGTTCTAGCATCGCTCAAAAGCCCGAGTTCAAAGTCTCTTCTAAGACTCAAGGCAGTCTGTCAACTGGACCCGAGAATCAACGAGAAGTTCTGTATACTTGTACCATGCAGTGGTACAGAGTGAACACTCATTCCCAACAGAAGGAATAAGGCGTAGCAAAGAAATACTGAACCAAAGCAAATACCAAATCCTGCAGTTCCATGTCTGTCATCTCGGCTCCAACAACCTGGATCCCACCAGTGTCCTACGACCTGTTTCTAGCCCTGTACCTTCTGGAGTTTGCGTGCTTGTAAGTCAGCACCATGTAGATTCTGCTGGTTTCGCTGCTGCCAGTTCGAGACATGGCCTGACACCCCTGGACCATACTCCAGCAGCCCGTGTGGCTGAACAGGACTTGTGCAGGCTTTGTCTTCTCAGGGTTTGCAGTCAGTTTGCTTCTAAGCCCTCTGCTTGTGGAGGCCCATATTCTAGGCCATGTCCTGCCATCCAGATGCAAGCACTTCCTTCACGGTGTTAACCTCCTTTACGACGACTGCTGCTTTGAGAGCACCCGTTCTGTTTACCCTGAGTCTGTGCCCCTTAACTCACCAAACGCACACTTTCTGACTTCTCATTGTGAACCCCAGTACACACAGTGAGTGATAGCCTCAGGTCAGCCTGAGTGTTAACACTCCCTTACTCTGCCAGTCAACTGCGTCCAGAGTTTAAATTCAACCTCACTCAAATCACTATGTCTGGATAGAAAGCAGCCAGTGTTGGTAGTGGTTTGTTTTAGTTTTGGTTGTGTGTTTGCTTACCTGAGTATAACATAAAACAGCTTCTAATCCAGCTCTCAGCAGAGTCCTTAGTCCCCTGTTAAGCCCCATGAACACAGTCTTTATGTTAGTCAGCTGTCTGATCCTCTGTAGTCCCACCAGAACAGCCTTTACATCAGACCCTGATCACAGCCTACCTACGGCTTGGCTTTCATTTGTCTTTCCTCCTAAATGCTAGTCCCAAAGGCCTGTGAAGCACATATTCACGTTTATCGTGACAGCAACCTCCCTTCTGGTCCATGGTGTTCCTGGAACTCTGTGTTAATGACTTCTCACTGACCAGAGGAATGCTATCACTCACAGTCAGAGCGGGCGTCTCTTCTCAGGTAAACGTCTCTGGAAATTCCCACAGATGCACAGGTGTGTCTTAGTGACCTTATGTTGATAAGCAAGGTCAGCTGTCACACCCCTAATTGTTTTACCTGAGTTAGGAGTCTGAATACAGGGTTTATTTTCTCCCAAAAATATCTAAGGGGGCAGTTGATATTCATTTTGTGCTGACAGTTGTTTTAAATGGATTTGAACTGAGTAACGTGGTAACAGTTCTGCTTACTTCCACAGCTGGAAGGTGGTTCAGAGTAACTGATTTTATCATGTCACTGCATTTCAAACAGGGTTCCCAGACAGTGCCGAAGCCGAGAGACACAGCACATTGTATTCCTTACCGTCGTCCTTGGAGAGAACCCCCACTAAAGTGACAGCAGCACAGAAGGTCACCTTCAGTTCACATGGCAATTCTGCCTTCCAGCCCATCGCATCGAGCTGCAAAATTGTGCCACAGAGTCAGGTGCCTAATCCCGAGTCACCCGGCAAGTCCTTTCAGCCCATTACCATGAGCTGTAAGATCGTCTCAGGTACGCAGAGCCCTTGCTGGAGACAATGTGGGTGGTGCTCCCTAGGTGGGGAAACATCAGACTATCAGACTGGCCTAGAAGTTACCGTTTAGCACGGGCTGGCCAGGAACTCAGGTGTTCCTCCTTACTCCGCCTTGCAAATGCTGACATCACAGGTAAAAGCCACCCAACCCAGCTCAGAGAGATGCCTCTACACCAACCGCCATGTGTATCAAAGGACAGTTAACCACTGTTCTTAGGCAAAGCTGTCCCAAAGAAAAGTGCAAGTCATTTATATGGAAAGAATTTCTGAATAGGGTGGAGAATAGAGGCCCAGGGTATCCATTCCAGTTGTCTCCTGGTAAATGTGTGTTCTGCTGTATTTTAAGATTAGAGTTGAGTTTGGAGAGAAACAGGTCTTTCTAAGGGCTGAGTTGGTGTGGAATTGAATTGCCTTTTATTATTCTCTAACCATTGCTAGAAAACTGTTGATCTCTGAACAGTTATTCTAAGACTTCCTTTGTGCCGAGGGCCTTTATCTTGTGACAATTTACATTTATGTTAACCAAAGGACATATAACATAGGCTGTACTTCAGGAAGGACAGTAGGGGTAGTTGAAAGCGTCTAAGAACGGGGAACACTTCTTCATAATTTTGCTTCATGTGTATGAATGTTTTGGCTCTTGTATGTTTGTGTGTTGTGGTATGCCTGTGGAAGCCAGGAGTTGAAGTCTCGGGTCGTTGTGAGCCACTGCGGAACAATCCGAGTCTTCTGTCAGGGCCGCCCGTGTTCTCAAGCGCTGCGCTGTGTCTCCAGCCCCTGCGTGAACTTTAAAAGAAGTAAAATGGGAATATTTACTGCTGTCCATGGATAGCTAAGCAAAAATATAATACAAATCATTACAGTCAACAGGGGGTAGCAGTCCCGTCCTGTAATTAAATCTGCTACTGAAATTTGAAACTCCCTGTTTCCGAAGTGGAGTAAACTGGACGTGTAAATGATTTGAGGCTGAGAAATTGACAGAGGACAGCTTTGGTGGGGTGGGGTAGGTTCTTAGGTGTGTTTAGCTGTGCATGAGTAGAGTTTGAGAACATTGTTTGAGATTCTGCCTATGGCATACATAAATCTTGATAGAGATTTTTGTTTACTGTAAGTAAATTTCACATTTTCCTATTTAAATATATTCCAAATCAAAACACAGAATTCCTTAATCTAGCTGTTTATTTACTGGTTTTCTTTGAGTATTCAGTATTATAAATACCAGCCTATGGTATTAAGAGATTTATCATACCAAAATACACTAGTTCTACATTGTGAATATAAGACACTGCTTTTTGGATATTTTTAATATAAAAATATATTTACCTTATTCCTTATCATCCCTCCAACCCTTCCATGTGTTCATCTTTTTTTTAAATTATTGTTGTGTGTGTGTGTGTGTGTGTGTGTGTGTGTGTGATTATATAAATGTAAACTTTTGGGTTTCTGCTTGTGTGTATATTTTTTGGGTTGATCACGTGAGATTGGATAATAATTTAGGGTGCTCATGCCTGGGGAAGAGCTTTCCTGGCAATTTTTAAGTGCCTAGGAAATTAAAGGGCGAGGCCCTTACAGTTCTCTCCATTTATGTTGAAGTAGACAAATTGTTGAGATTTCGAGGCCTAAGCTAATGGATAACTACAATCATTCACTTATTTATTTATTTATTTATTTATCTATTTATTTATTCATAAGACAGGGCTTTTTCTGTGTAGCCCTGGCTGTCCTGGAACTTGCTCTTTAGACCAGGCTGGCCTCAAACTCAAAGAGATTTGCCTCTGCCTCCCAAGTGCTGGTTTTAAAGATGTATGCGGCCGCCGCCACCTGGCACGTATTTGTTATTCTCGTGAATGTTGTTAGGATCACTTGCCATAAACAAGATGGTAGTTAAAAGCACCCATAAAATGAATATCCACAATAAATGCTGAACAAAAGATCGGAACCTTGCTTGTTAGTGTTTGATTGTTATCTCGGTCAGGTAAGGGCATTTGAGATTTATATAAGTATCCCTCGTTTCTTTCCCATATGATGAGTTCTGTGTTGTTCAGTGAAGGAGAGAAAGGAGCCTTTGTTAGGGACAGACACACAGGGACAGATCCAGAGTCGTATAACAGACAGAGACAATGGAAGACTAAAAGAAAAAAAAAGAGAATTCCAACCTGGGCTGGCTTTTGGTCAGTGACACCAAGAGAACACAAAGATCTATTTCCTTCTGAGTCCTGGGTGCTGGGATTAAAAGCCTATGCTGCCACCTTTAATGTGCATGCCAGGGGGTCTTGTTAAAATGCAGGCTGATTTTGAGTAGAGGTTAAGGGTGGGCCCAGAGAATGTATGTTTTTTGAGACAGTCTCATTATGCATCTCTAATTGGCCTGGACTCGATATGTAGAGCAAGCTAGCTTTAAACTCACAAAGGTCTGCCTGCCTTTGCCCCTTGAGTTCTGGGATCAAGGCATGTGCTACCTCAGCTGGGCTCAGAATTGTTTCCTTTTTAACTTTTCCCTTTTAAAGTTTTATGTGTAGGGGTGCTTTGCCTGTATGTATGTCTAGGAACCACATATAAGCAGTGCCCATGGAGACCAGAAGAAGGCTTTAGGTCCCCTAGAACTGAAGCTACAAACAGGCATGGGCCGCCATGTGGGTGCTGGGAATTGAACACCCAAGTCCTAGGGTGAGCACGAGTCAAGTCCTCACAGCTGCGGCGCCGTCTCCTGCCCCAGAGTCTGTTTCTAGTTACTTGTTCCGTTTGCTGCTCCTGGTCATGAAGTGACCCTGGTTACTCAGGTGCACAGCGTAAGACCAGACTGCCTGCCTCAGCTACACTGGTACAGCCCTGCTCAGAGTCTGAAGTGCTGGGCCTGCTCTCTTCTGATAGTTACCTTTGACCTTGGCACCTTCCTAATTAAAGTGTGTTTATTTTCTCTCCTTTAATTAACAAAGGTTCTCCAATATCAACTCCAAGTCCATCACCACTGCCTCGCACACCAACTTCCACTCCGGTTCATTTGAAGCAAGGCTCTGCCAGTGCTGGTATCAGCAACCCCCACGCTATTGTGGATAAGCCTGGGCAGGCTGCTGGGGCCTCCGCCCCGAGTGCAGGTGTGTGCAAGCGCTATTCCCACCCTGCACACTACTATAGATAGTGGCCACCTCAGGAGCCCATCTGTTAGGACTGATGGAGTCCTAGCGTGAGCCCTCCCTCTGTAATACGCGTATGTAAGTGGAACCCCGTACTGTTTCTCTGAGGAAGGGTCCCTGTCAGCGTTTAGGGATTAGAATCCTTTCTGCGGTCTACACTGCCCTGTAGTCATCTGCATGGTGCCTGTCAGGGTTTCTGGTTCTGGTCTTGGTTCTTACTCTTCTTTTACTAACGTGGTATCCATTTCCTTCATTCATCCCATGTTTATACACATGCTGCTAAGGTGTAGCCTTCCTTGTTAAGGGAATGATGAAAAGAGAAATCACATGAAATCAATGATCTTAACGTAATGATGCTGTCCCAGCCCACACACTACTATAGACAGGGCTGTCCCACCCCACACATTACTATAGACAGGGCTGTCCCACCCCACACTACTATAGATAGTAGTGAACTGTCCCACCCCACACACTACTATAGATAGGACTGTCCCAGCCCACACTACTATAGATAGTGAACTGTCCCACCCCACACTTTACTATAGATAGTGGGCTGTCCCACCCCACACACTACTATAGATAGGACTGTCCCAGCCCACACTTTACTATAGACAGTGGGCTGTCCCATCCCACACATTACTATAGACAGGGCTGTCCCACCCCACATACTACTATAGACAGGGCTGTCCCACCCCACACATTACTATAGATAGGGCTGTCCCATCCCACACATTACTATAGACAGGACTGTCCCACCCCACATACTACTATAGACAGGGCTGTCCCACCCCACACATTACTATAGATAGTGAACTGTCCCAGCCCACACATTACTATAGATAGTGGGCTGTCCCACCCCACACACTACTTGGGCTATCCCATCCCACACATTACTATAGATAGAGCTGTCCCACCCCACATACTACTATAGATAGGACTGTCCCAGCCCACACACTACTTGGGCTATCCCATCCCACACATTACTATAGATAGGGCTGTCCCACCCCACATACTACTATAGATAGGACTGTCCCAGCCCACACACTACTTGGGCTATCCCATCCCACACATTACTATAGATAGTGGACTGTCTCACCCCATACACTACTATAGATAGGACTGTCCCACCCCACACACTACTATACTTAGGGCCGTCCCGCCCCATATACTACTATACATAGTGGGCTGTCCCACCCCACACACTAATACAGATAGTGGGCTGTCCCACCCCACACATTACTATAGATAGGACTGTCCCACCCACACACTACTATAGATAGTGGGCTGTCCCACATAAGTGTTTTTATTTGTTTTGTTTTGTTTTTATGCGTAGCACTTTTAGTGGTTTCGTGTAGAAGTCACTTGAAAGGCACTACTCTCAGTGTATTTAGGTGCACTGGGCTGTCTTCGTGACTACGTATTGTTTTAGGAATCAACCACAACTCTGAAGACACGTTTGGTAGATGAAATAAGTTATAGAGTATCTCTTTAGATCTAACCCTATTATTTACTATTGATAATTAAGTTATTTTTATCAGAGCTTGAAAGCCATCGTGTAGCTGTGGGATAACACAGGCAGCATTTGGCAACAGGTGCAGTAGAAGTTGGCATTCAGTGGAGTGTGTGTGCATGTCCCTGAGTGTCTTTGTCTGTCTGTCTGTCTCTGTGTGTATGTGTGTGTACCTGTGTGTGTGTGTGTGTGTTTAGATTTTTAGGGTTTTGAATTTTCAATCCTTAGAAGCGAACAGTAAATTGGAAACAAAGAATGATTTAAAATTACATCTTGTAAACTTTATTTTGTTGATACATAATTTTTATATCTCTCTTGCTTATCAGGAAGTCCTACAAGCAAGCTTCCAGTGGCTTCTCAGGCTTCCCAAGGAACAGGGTCCCCTGTTCCTAAAATCCATGGAAGTAGTTTCCTGACATCCACTGTGAAGGTACGCGCTCCCTGCCTTACTATTCTGAGCTTTGTTAGCTCACTCTCCTCCTGGAGAGGAGGGCGGTTCTCAGCCAGTGTTAGTTTGAAAGCTCAGTATGGGGAAGGAAGAGCAGCCTTACTTACTTAGCAGAGGGTGCAGCTTTATTAAAAAGACTCCTTTAGAAGCTGGAGAAATGGCTCAGCTGTTCAGAGTGCCTACTGCTCTCGCCAAGGTCCTGAGTTCAGGTCCCAGAAGCTACATAGCAGGCACAGCTACCTGTAACTCCAGCTTCACAGGATCTCATGGCACTTCTAGCCTTTGTAGGCACTGCACACACACGTACAGAGTCACAGAGACACACGTACATTCTCTATAAAAGTATTTGTCTGGCAGCATGTTTCCTGGTAGTACAAGGAGCAAACCTTATCCCCTTTGCACACAGAAGCCTTACTTAGTAAGTTAATTAATTCAAAAGTAATTCTTAACATCTTCAAGGTAGAGAATAGTTCAGAGTATGACCTTTCCATACAATGATCTGACTTCTTCACACACTGATGAAAGATCTACTCAGTGTTTGGCAAAAGCACTTCCCTGATTGACTCCTGTTTACTCAAGATGATTCTCTTAAGTGGAAGCTTTCAGATGCAGGCTCCTGTCTGAGTGGCTCTGGGAATGCAAATCTCTTAGTACCCAACCCAGCATTCAATTCCTCTTAGTTGACAGTGATCACAGACCGTTTTCTGATCAAAATGAGGTTTTCTTGTAGTAGCTCCCTTGAAAATCTTACTTCTACCATTTATTTTTTAATATTTGTTGCTGACATTTCATTGTGTAGACAAGTAGGAGTCTTAACTTTAATTCTTTCCCTTAAAGTTCAGTGACGGCACGTTATCTGAGGTCTGGCTTTGGCTTTTGTAGTGGAGATTAATGTTTTTTTTTAATCTCACTATGTTCTGTTGCTTTCCATTTTCTGTTCCCACCTCAGTTTTAATTTCTTTGTGTGTTTGCTTGTTTCGTAGTAAACTTTCACTGTGTGGTCCAGGCTGGAGTGCAGTACCTTCCCGCCTCAGCCTCCTAAGGTCCAGGATTACCTTTGTCTAGAGCATTGTGTTCTTCTGTTTTTTCTTTCTTTGGAAAACTTATTTTCCAAATGTAAAACTCATTTTACATTTATCTGTGTTACAGATAGTGGGTGAATCTTTCAATGCAAGTTGAGAGTATATAAGAAAAAGCATGTACACTAAGACATCACCATTCTTTGTTAGAATAATTTATTTAGTGTCTATGCTTTAGGAATACAAAGCCAAATACAATCCCTGTCCTTTACCATCTGGCAAAAGAGTAGACACACGGACCAATAAAGAACCAAATACTAGGAATGGACGTAGAGATCAGCTGGTGTGCTCCTGTCTCCTCACCCCAGACAGAGAGCCAACGGCAGATCAAAGTCCACCCTGGTAAACAGTGAGTTTTATTGATGTTACTTACATAAGCATAGGTTAGGGGTCGCTTACAGGGGCAGAAATGACTCAAAAGCAGCTGCGTCACCAAAGCGCGGCCCAGGACGGGTGACAGCGCACAGAAGCGAGGGAACGTGGAGCACAGTGCACGGCCTGCAGGCAGCTCAGAAGGTTAGAGTGCCCTTTCCTAGTGACTGCTGTTCAGGCAGCTCGGCAGGCTTCTGCTTCTTCCTGGCTGGTCTGGTCTCAGGAGTCTTTCCTGCAGCTCGCCTTGTCCGAGAGTGACTCTTAGCAGTCTTTAGTGCTTACTCCGAGAAGGAGAGCCCTAGTGAGTCTGCCCAGCTATTGTGAGTTGCTTACCTTGTGTCTTCAAGAGTTTCCCTGGGAGGTGGAGCATTTTAATCTCCAGGAAACTGCTACACAACACTGGTGCAATGCTTGCCCAACATGCACAGAGCCTTGCGTCTAGTGCCCCGTGCCACATACAAACCAGTGCGAGGTTGTAAGCATGTAATCCTGCAGTCGGGAAGTAGAGGCAGGAGGGTCGTCTTCAGCTAGACAGTGAGACTAACCTGCGCCACCTGACACTGGTCTTACGGACTTGACCTGGATCAGGATGTGCATGAGTCACCTTTTGCTGAGCTGTTTTCCTGGGTTTTCAGGTCGGGTCTCGCCGTTTAGTTCAGGCTAGACTTAAACTAGCAGTCCTCCTGTGTCAGCCTCCTGTGCAGTGAGTTATCACCGCTGCTCACATGGGATTGCACACCTCAGTTTTCATTTGCTGTCTTTGTTCTTTTGTGTTGTTAGATGTGGTGTGTTTGTATTAAGTGGCTAGTGTTAATGTTATTGTATTAAGTGTGCTAGGTGGCCAGACTATCTGGAATCGTTCTTTCTGGCCTGACATATCCTAACTGTCTTACACACAGCAGGAGGACTCTTTATTTGCAACTATGCCACCTCTTTGCCCAATTGGTAGTCACCCTAAAGTGCAGAGCCCAAAAGCTGTTACTGGAGGACTTGGAGCTTTCACAAAGGTGAGTGAGTGCCACAGCCTTGACCGCGTCTCCCCACCCTTTAAATAGGCCTGAGTTCTGAGGTCACGGCCTACCTGGTCTCCCTCTGCTGCCCTCCTACCCTGTGGGTCTCTGTGACAAGTGAGAGAAGCAGGGATCAAGTGAGATAGTGTTCGGCCCCTTTCCCAGCTCTTAAGGACTCCATGAAAACCGTATTTGACCTTTCTCGTGGAGCTGCACTGTACATCCCAAGCTTCACTGATACTGCAGAGACTAGATTCAGATATTCATAGTGGGTCCTTCCTCCTCCTCCTCCCTGTGGGGTACTCATTCAGTGTCATTGCATGTTGCAAGGTGATCATCAAACAGGAACCTGGAGAAGCTCCTCACGTGTCCACAGCAGGCGCTGCAAACCAGTCAGCATTTCCTCAGTATGTGACTGTGAAGGGGGGTCACATGATCGCTGTGTCCCCTCAAAAACAGGTCCTAAGTGCTGGAGAAGGGACAACTCAGTCTCCAAAGATTCCACCCTCCAAGGTTTGTATGGGTTTGGGATGGGAGGGTCATGTTCTAGATGTAAAAGTTATTTGTCTGCCTAGTTGTCAGGTGCCAAAATGACTATGACAGCCAAGTCATTGATCCCATACTAACCTATACCTGTGTATCTAAGCCCCGTTGGAAAAGACCCGGTCCGTTGATGTAATGCAGGTCCGTTGATGTAATGCACATGTGCTCTTTACTGTCTGTCCCTGACAAGAGTCAAGGGTGTTTAAACAGAAGACGCGGCTCAGTCTAAGGGGCGCAGGGACAAAGTAGCCTCTGCAGCAGTAAAAGCAACCGGCTTCATGCGCTTTCTGTGTGATTTACTTCTCAGTGGGAGCACTGTTTTGACCTGTCGGCTTCTGAGAGAGTGCTGCACTGAACAGCTCCAGTGTCCAGGCTGTGTGTTTTGTTTTGAGATAGGAAGATCTCAGACTCCAGGCAGCCCTCGTACCTCACCATCCCAGATGCGAGGGTTCCAGTGTGTGCCGTTTGAATCTCTCATCCATTGTATTTATAATTTAGAAATACCAGAGGATAAACATGGAGTACTGTGAAGCAGCATATTTTCTACATCAGTTGCACAATCCATAAGTGCTCATATGCCAGGCCCCTCGTGTGTGTCTGTGTATACACTATGCCTTAAACTATACCTTAAACTATGCCTTAAACTATACCTTAAACTATGCCTTAAACTATACCTTAAACTATACCTGAAAGGCAGGCACTCTTCACCCCCTTCTGATAAGCGTGGCAATCCTGAGTTTGAGGGGCTAGGGACCTTCCTGGAGAGTGCATGAGCATATAGCGTGTAGTAGTAAGTGGCAGAAGGCTTGAGCTCCAAGCTAACCATTGCAGAGCTGGTGAGATCTGCCTGCTGTTGTCTCTGACCTAAGCATGCTTTGGAAATGTAGATTATCTGTGTTAGCGGGTTTGCTCTAACGCTTTTGAGAATGTTTTGAGGGTGTTTATATTTCAGCTTCAAAGCTCAGGCAGTCTAGGAGTGGATTGTTTTGAGAAGAATATTCTAAAATGGAAGACAGTATTACATAATTTGGGTTAGTTTAGATAAATAGATCTCTCTGGGGATAGAGGTGAAAATTCAGGGTTACAGGTTGCTTTTAAATCTCTAAGGTTTCCAAACCGATCTAATCAGACAGTTCATCTTCTAAATTTAAACATAGCAGTTCCTAATCTGTCCCACATTTTCTGTGCCAGTATTTTCTCAGGGGCCTTGGAATCTGCTTTTTTCCTAAGCTGCCCACTGATTCATATGCCCTGGCCAGTTAGACCGTCCCACAGCCTTGCCCTGAGTCAGATGCCCTGGCCGGTTAGACCGTCCCGCAGCCTTGCTGTGGTCCTCGGGTGAGGGTTCCAGTCACTCCTCCAAGAGTCAGTAGTTGTTTGTAGATGCTGCTTTGCTGTGGTCCACAGCAGAGGGTGAGCCCGGGGCTTCCCGTGTGTTAGACAGGCATTCTGCAGCTCAGCTGAGCTTTCTTTCTACCTTTACCTGTAGCCCACACTGCCCAGCAGTCCGCTGCCCCAGAGGAGTTGGAGATGCTGTAATGGTGGTCCTGAGTCACCAGCTGGCATTGTGTGCTTAACTTCCTGTTCAGCCTTGTCTTACACATTCCCTTTTTTAACCTTTTCCTTAATTTTTATGTATGTAGGTCTTTTGCCTAAGTGTGTGCCTGTACACTCTGCACATGCAGTGCCTCTGAGACCAGCAGAGGGCATCATTCCCTTGGGACTGCAGTTACAAACAGCTGTGCCCTGTCATGTGGGTGCTTTTAGCCGCTGAGCTATCTTTCTAGCTCCTTATACTGTATATATTTAAAGAATATTAGACTTCATACAGTGATACAGTTTTCTTTTTGTTTTACATTTATGTGTATAGGGATACAGACGTGTCACAATACATGTGATAGGAAGTCAGAGGCCAGGTGGCTGGAGTAAGTTTTCTTTATCAGGTGGGTCCCAGGGATCAAACTCAGATGGTCAGGTTAGGCAGCAAGTGCCTTCACCCACTGAGCTGTCTCATTGGCTCAAGAAAATATATTGCTTTACCAATGGGGGAAAGAAACGACTTCATTTATTTAAGGTAGCAGAATACGACAAGATGCCGTCAGAAATCGTACGGCTTGTAGGAGTCGTTTCTCTCCTGCCACGTGGATCTAGGGGGTTTGGTGCCAGTCGTCTTTCCTGACTGAGCCTAGCCGGCCCCAGTGTAAGCTTCTAACTTGGCGCCCAGACCTGAAATAGGTCAGTCTCCACTTTTAACCCCTTTGACGTCCTGCCAGTCCGCTCACCCCACAGTGCTGAGCCATCATCGTCCTGTGGCACAGCTCCACCTCCCTGCTAGTGTCTAGAGGGAAGGTAGGTGGTTTGTGTAAGCATTGTCATGAGTAAGGGAAGAGCCGTGAAGACGCAGGAGAGTGCGAGCGAAGACACCACTGTCTTCCGAGTAGTGCACACACACACCAGCCTCATGACGAGGAGCCGTGTGCACGTGGCATTGCTGCCTACTTGTAATTAAACTAGGAAAGCAAGTCTGTCTGTCTGTCGTACTTAATGCTCAATTAGGGGACTGTAGTCTTCACATTAGCCATAATGTCCAAGCTCGTGGTAAATGTATTTTTACATTACAGTCTTTGAAAAGAAGCAAGTGGTTTAGTAGATTTTAAACTTTAAAAAAAAAACAACAACAACAACAACAACAAAACAAAACCAAAAGCGCACTTGTCTGTAGCTCACTTTATTCTGCTGTTCTGCCTCCTGAGTGACTGTTTTCCCGCTGTTGGGGACAAGGTCCCACCATGTCTCTCAGCACTGAGACTACAACCAGGTGCCACTGTTCTCTGAACAGACATCTGTAGCGGAGAGGTGACCTGGCAGAGAACACTTGCTGCTCTCCTAGGGGACCCACATTTAATTCCAAGCATTCACAGAGCAGCTTATAACCAGTGCCAGGGGATCCAGGGCCCTCTCCTGGGCCCCTCAGGAACCAGGCTTGCATGTAGTACACACATAGGTGCAGGCAGATTATCTATACGTGTAAAATAAAATCTTTGAGCCTTTTAGAATTCCTCAATGTTTCAGTAAGAATAAAAAATAGGTGTGACCAGTTCCCCCACATCACCACTCCACGCTGGCCCCTGGTACTCTCAGACCCTGGCGGTCACTCTCTGGTGTTAGTTCTGGCACTGTAAGGCCATAAAAAAACTAACATTAATTTATCTCAGCGGCGGCTGGTTTCAGTGAGGCACCACATTAGCCTCGCTGTCTTCTGGCCCCAGTGGTCTCTCCACTCCCATTGCTAGTCACCCTGGCCAGCCCTGGCCAGCTGGGAACTCTGGTCCCAGCCACCCACCCGGGAAAATCAAGACTCAACAAACTGTAACCCAGAAATCAGATTACATGTTTAATTCTCAATCCACAACACATCCCCAGAATAAACTCACTGCCAACTAATAAAGATAGAAACCGCCCACCTAGACATGATAAAATTGACCTAGACCACCTAGATTGGTCTCCATCTTGATTCCCCTTTCTCCTCTCTCTCACCTTATAAACACTTTGTTCCCTTCCCACTCTCCACTGTCCAATCATGTATCACCTTGACATCAACCTACACCTTAGGTGTATTTTTTTTTTTTTTTTTTTTTTTCCGGGGCGGGGGACCGAACCCAGGAACCCTGGGCCTTGCGCTTGCTTGGCCTGTGCTCTTCCGCTCGCCTAAATCCCCAACCCCCTTAGGTGTATTTTTAACATATACTTGTCAACTCCTTTTACAATCACACTCCCCATCTTAGTTTATTGCTGTGGTAGATACCGTGATCGCCGTGGTGGGGGAGCATGACGGCATGGCGGGCGGGCGGGCGGGCAGGCAGGCAGGCAGGCTTGGCTCTGAAGCAGCAGCTGAGAGCTCACATCTGGCCCATAAGCATAAGACAGAGAGAGCTAACTGGGAATAGAGCTGGCATTTGAAACAGAAAAGCCCTCACACCCAGCAACACACAGACCACACCTCCTAATCCTTCTCAAAGAGTTCTACCAACTGAGAACCATGCAGTCAAATCTGTGAGTCTGTGACTGTTCTCTTCCAAGCCTCCACACCATCCAACTTGGAGTGGGGTCGTCCTCACCAGCACCAAGTCCAGTTTGTGCTGCCTGGCCCGCCTTGGCCAGTAACCCAGAATGATACCCAATACCTATTACTGGGTGATTTATTAGCTACTAAGGTCTCTAGTTGGGATAGTGTGCTGCCCCTGTTGGATGTTGTCCATTAAGCCTCTTTATATATGTATATATGCATTTTATGAGGCTTCTACAGTAGTGTTTCCATGAGCTTTTTAAGCCTTTAGTGTTCACTGCCCTCCCATAGTTCCTTCTCTACCTCACTCTACGGCTCCCGTCCCAGTTTAACTCTTCCTGTTCTCTTATTCCCCTTTATTCATTTACATGTGTCCCAGCTCCCCTTCCTGGGTTCTCTGGTGCTTTAAACTGCTCAGCCACTCCAGCACTGCTCACCATCACCATTCTTAGTGTCTTAACTGTGTGTGTGTGTGTGTGTGTGTGTGTGTGTGTGTTGTCCACGTGAGTACAGGTGTTGGTGGAAGATAGAGGCCTCTAATCCCCCTGAGCTATCTTTCCAGTCCCTCTTACTTTTTAATGATTCAAAGTTTTCACTGAAATGTTAAAAATATATAATCAGTATCTATATATATCAGATATAAGTAATCAAATGCCTTCTGCTCCATATTTATAGATGCGTATTACTTTAGGGTGTTTTTTTTTTCCTTCAAATGAAGTCCATTTTGTTCTTCCTAGAAATTACTTTGTCCATCCTTTTTAAAAATCCTTACTTTTGTTTTATGTGTATATGGTTGTTTTGCCTGCCTATGTGTCTGCATATCATATGCATGCAGTGCCTGTGGCAGCCAGAAGAGGGCATCATATCCCCTAGAGTTGGTATTACAGACGGTTGTGAGCCACAAGCTGGGTATTGGGAATTGGACCTTGGTCCTCTGCAAGGGTAGCCAGTTCTCTTAACCTCTGAGTCATCCTGTCAGCCTGGTCCACACTTTATTATATTAACACATAGCCTTAGACAACTTGGGATGTCTGTTTTACACAGCATAAAAGATAATTAATTACCTGTGGAGTTCCTTGCAGCTGCTTTTTTGTCAGTGTATTCCTTCAAGTTTTTATACAGGCTTAG
This sequence comes from Rattus rattus, assembly GCF_011064425.1. Taxonomy (NCBI): domain Eukaryota; kingdom Metazoa; phylum Chordata; class Mammalia; order Rodentia; family Muridae; genus Rattus; species Rattus rattus. The sequence goes on from NC_046157.1 coordinate 5,003,793, forward strand.
GTACTTTTTCACTCACCTTTACTAGTAAGTGATTGTACCATTGTCTCTTACATAGCTGCCTATCTGTGCTCTATTTATAGACATTAAAAACCTTTTTGTGCCAGAGGGATGGTTTTGTTAGTAACAAACAGGAAGACCCAGGTTTGTTCCCCAGGACCCACACATGAAAAGCTAAGTGTGGTGGTACACAGTTGTAGTTCTAGCACTGGAGGGTGGAAGACCGGCTGTCCTAGGGTTTTACTGCTGTGCAGAGATACCATGACCAAGGTAACTCTTACAAAGACAAAACAAATCATTTAATTGGGGCTGGCTAACAGTTTCTGTGTTCTCATCTATTCTCATCACGGTAGGAAGCATTGCAGCACACAGGGAGACGTGGCTGGAGAATGCTGGCAGTATTTTATGAGCACAGATAGTGCTGTGGTGGATATTCTTGTGTACGTTCCCTTGAGTGTATATCTAAAATGCTCTATGTTCAGGGAATCATATTCCTAAAACACAGCTTATACAAGTGTGGGGTTTTCTATTTGGTAGGCAGGCCTCTGTCTCTCTGGAATACTAGTAGATTACAAATGTTCCTGTTTCACAATGTACTCTGGCTAATTCTTCATGTACTCAGCGAGGGGCTTAGGAGAAGGGTTGTTTTTAAGGTGTGTGTGTGTGTGTGTGTGTGTGTGTGTGTGTGTGTGTGTGTGAGAGAGAGAGAGAGAGAGAGAGAGAGAGAGAAAGAGAGACAGAGAGACAGATAGAGACAGATGGACAGACAGACAGAAAGACTGTGTCTGGATGAGTATATGCCAGATACCTGTTAACCAGAAGAAGAAGTCACATCTCTTGAAGCTAGAGTTAGAAGTTAATGTGAGCTGAGACCTGAACTCGGGTCCTCAGGAAGAGCAGCAAACACTCCCAACCTCTGGGTCATCTGCCTCCTCCCTGATTTTTAAGACAGGGTCTCTTGTAGCTCAGGCAGACCTGCAGCTTCTAATTTTGCTTCCACATCTCAAGCGTTAGAGTTCTAGATGACCACATGTGTACATGCAGCCTGTAACCAAGCTTGTAAACCTCTGTTGGGTGAAAAGGGTTGCTGTTCTGTTTTGCCTTAGAAAGCAGAGGGCATTGTTATCAGTAGGGAAAGGTCCTAGGACAGGACCCACATTGTCTTAGGGTTTTACTGCTGTGGACAGACACCATGACCAAGACAGTAAGTCTTATAAAGGACAACATTTAATTGGGGCTGGCCTACAGGTTTAGAGGTTCAGTCCATTATCATCAAGGCAGGAACATGGTGGCATCCATGCAGGCACGGTGCAGGAGGAGCTGAGAGTTCTACATCTTCATCTGAAGGCTGCTAGTGGAAGACTGATTTCCAGGCAGCTAGGACTAGGGTATTAAAGCCCACTCCCACAGTGACACCCCTACTCCAACAAGGCCACACCTACTCCAACAAGGCCACATCTCTAAGTATGCCACTCCCTGGGCCAAGCATACACAGCCATCACACACAGAACTCCCACAAGTTGTCTTCCTGTCCAAATTCCAGACACCAAAATGTACATAAACAATAAATTAGGGAATGGATCCGGTGGCTTCGTTTATTGTGACCTTCTAAAACTACTCATTTAGCATTGTTTCTGTTGTTACTTGTTATTTGTGTGTGTTAGAATGGGCACACATAGCACAGTAGTTGCGTATGTTCAGAGAACAACTCTCGGGAGGGTCCCCTGCTTTCTACTGTATGGGCTCCAGGGATCAAACTCAGGCTGTTAGGATTATGAGGCAAGTTTCTTACCCACTGAGTCATCTCACCAGCCCCAATTACCTCCAATTTAACATTCTACTGCTTACTCTATTAGAGCAAGCTGCTTAATTTTCTTAATTAAAGAAAGCAACTTTACTTTTAGAAGCCAGTTATAACAATTTACTTGTTGCTGGAATTTTTTATTAATAGGGTTGGAGATGTAATTCATATGATAGAAGGTTTGCCTAGCATGTACAAACCCATGGGTTCAATACCCAGCACTAGATAAATTTTATTTGGTGACCCAACTGTTCCTTAATCCCAGCACACAGGAAATAGAACAAGGGGATCAGGATTTCCAGATCACAGTGAAGTTTGATGCCAGCCTGGGATACATGGAACCTAGTCTAAAAACATTACTTTCAATTAAATATCTTTGTTTAAAGGTTTCCCTTTTTACTAAACATTTGTCTTCAAGGAAGGAAAGATTGGGGAAAATAAAGAGGTTCTTCTTCCCAGATTCGGGTAGGCCACCATCACATGGTGAGGAAAAAAAATAGCATCCTTGTGGGTAGACTGCAGACTCCCGAGAGTCATCTCTGAAGAGGGAAGCCACAGGAGGAAGCTCACCGCAGGTTTCTAGTGTGATGTTTGAAAGCTCCTACCTGCCCAGCATCAGGAAATGCTGTCATGGGCTCTGCTCTGTGTGCTCGGCCACTGAAGATGACTTATAAACCTAACACCGGGAAAACCTGTGCTACCTATTAGTGCTCTAGGACTATACAGCGTGATACCAATTCTGTGTGAGAGCTGGACTTTGTGTAAGTCTGTGTATATACGTATGCCTTCCCGTTATGGGGGAAACTTTGAAAGCAGCCACTCAGCCAAGGTTTTGTTTTGTGGCAGCACTCAAACTCTAAGATGTTTTTCTCACATGCCGAGGCACTCTTGTTTGGGACACTTAGGCTTCTGTGCGACACCCCTGTCCCCCAACCTTTGCTATTGCATTGTTCTTGCGAGAGTGGAGTGGCTGTGCCAGCCACAGAGAACTCCCCAGGGCCGTGAGGAGTAACACTGTTGGACTGTTTTCTGCCTTGAACAGGTTGTTGGTGTGCCTGTTGGCTCTGCCTTACCTTCTACAGTGAAGCAGGCTGTGGCAATCAGTAGTGGCCAAATCCTTGTCGCCAAGGCCAGCTCTTCCGTCACCAAAGCTGTTGGTCCAAAACAAGTTGTGACCCAAGGAGTTGCCAAAGCAATCGTGAGTGGAGGTGGAGGGACCATTGTTGCTCAGCCGGTACAGACCTTAACCAAGACTCAGGTCACAGCTGCTGGGCCTCCGAAGACTGGCTCGCAGGGCTCAGGTAACTTTCTCAGTCAAGGATCTCTGCGTTAGAGGCCAGCCTGGTTTAGAGCTCGGTCCAGGACTACACAGAGAAACCCTGGCCCACCCCACCCACTCTCCCAAAAGGACGGGGGGAGAGGGAGAAATAGTTTGGACTGGGGAGATGGGCTCATTGCCATGCAAAATTTAAGATATGGGCTCAGCCTGTTCGTATACAGCATAAATTTATGGAAGGTTTTTCTAGGATATAAATAATTTAAGACATCTAGGAAATGAAATAAGTTTTTGCTCTCTGTTAAGTAGCTATGTTACTGCTCCATGTTTAATTTTAGAATGTTATCCATGGTTGGTTATCTTCTTGTTTTTCTACCCCTCTGTCCTTTTAGTAATGGCGACCTTACAACTCCCAGCCACGAATTTGGCCAACTTGGCAAACCTGCCTCCGGGCACTAAGCTGTACCTCACCACGAACAGCAAGAACCCCTCAGGGAAAGGGAAGCTGCTGCTGATTCCTCAGGGAGCCATCCTGCGAGCTACCAACAACGCCAGTTAGTGCATCATTCATCACTCAGTCCTGGGTCTCTGCGTGGGTCCGTCTTGTCCAGATGAGGGCGGTCCAGCGGAAGACTTTGCCCAAGTGGATTTTATGCATATTTTAACTAGAAAGTGGTTCAAATGATCATAGCCTTAGGGAGTAGCACTGTTATTTGGGGTTTTCTGGGAAGGGTCCATCTGCTTGCAGGGTCCGGGTTGTTTCTTCTGAGGCAGATGTGCTGGGGTGGGAACCACTTGCCTCTGACTAGTTTTTGGTTGTATCACTAGGTTGGGAGTTGGAATGGGGATTCTAGGCTCAGTCTAAGTCTTAAAGCCCGGAGGGCACCATGTACTTTATTCAGTTACATGAAGCTTTTGCTTTGACAGTGTGGGTGTTGAAAATAAGGATTTCCCTCTGAATTGAAGCATGTCGCTGTAGGAGCCAGGTTCACTAGAAATGACATCCCCTGGCTGTTGACAGACTGTCTTAAATACGTAGTCTTGTCGGGCCTGGTGGTGCTTAGATGGGGGCGTGACGATCCTTGCCCAGTGCATTGTTAAGCCACTTGCCATTTCCATGGTGGATTGTCACCACTTACTCTGGTATATTTTCCTCACACCCAAGTACAGTGTCAGAAAGCTTAGTCAGGAAGGGCCAGCCTCCATCGCCGTGTGAGAGCAGGTGGCACCTCTGGCCTCCACTTTGCTCGGGTCAGAGGCTGTTGAAGGACCGTGCTCGTCGTAAGCAAGGTGGGGAGATTGTTAAATGTCCAGGGAGCTCAGCATCACAGAAGGAAAAGGAAAAAAGGCTTTGAAGTGAAAAAGAATTGGGAACTTGGAGCCAGAGATGGCTAATTTGACTTAAAAACGTTGTCTAGAAAATATTAGTATCAGATTTTCATCTTAGGTCACAATGCTGTCAAAAATTAAATTCTTCATTGTAGTCTGAGTGGAGGTGTAGTCAGCTGCCGGTCTCTTCAGTGCAAGTCGAGTGTCCTCTTACCCAGGCTTTGATTGCAGTTCTGTAGAGTTTGGAATTTCTATAGAGACTTTATCAAGTACACTCCAAACACTCTTAACGTGTCCGTAATCTGGAACTTCGAGTGTTAACTTCAGTATCCGAAATGTTTTGAATTCCAGTCTATACAGGCTGAGGGTATAAACAGTCAGCCTCAGTCTTTAAACTCTGGGGAGCTTTCCTTTCTCATCATGGACAAGCATGATATGGAGGACCCGTAGTGTGGGCGAAGCGTCTACGCCCCTCTGTTTTCTCTGTTGCGCTGCTTCCTGTGATGTTCCTGTCACCCATTTTGTTTGCAGACCTCCAGTCTGGCTCGGCGGCTGCTGGTGGCAGTGGCGGCGGTGGCTGTGGTGCAGGGGGAGGCGGTGGCGGTGGTGGAGGAGCAGGAGGAGCCCCGAGTACCTCTGGCCCAGGAGGGGGGCCCCAGCACCTGACGTACACATCCTACATCCTCAAGCAAACCCCCCAGGTCTGGGAGGCCTATGCCTGATCTTGTAAATTATTTAACTACCTGATAAGTACCTTTAATTAGAGTTGATTTCCCTTTACCACTTTAGCCATGTTATAGATTTGTATTATTTTGAACTTGTTTTGAGAGGTAAAAAGATAGATTCAGAAAGATTAAAATAATTGATGTAAGACCTTCCTGCTAAGCTAATGGTAGAGTTTAGATTTGAGCCCTGCATCTTTCTGCCCCAAAGAAAGAGTCTACTATGCTGATCGCCTCCCCTCACCCTATCCACTGTAGCAAACAGTACTAATGTACAGTTGAACTCTGCTGTTAGGAAAATGAAGCCAGAGGCAGCATCAGGTTGTGGTGTTCTGGTTAGTTCAGTGAGGAAAAGCTTTTTTTCCCTTGTTGCTGAAGTCTTTATCCTTCTCCACCACCATATTCAGACGTGGTCCAGACATTCTCATCGAGGAGGGTAGGAGTAAGCCCAGTTGCTGTTTTTAAACCTGTTCTGTAACTGTGATCCAGTAGAGTAGGGCCGGCTTCCCGATGACACTGAGTTGTAGCATGCAGCTGAGATGTTATAGCCTGTAGCTGGAGGCGGTCAGAATTTAATGGATTTTACTGAATTCTTTTTCTCCGACTTAGGGTACATTTTTAGTTGGCCAACCATCACCCCAAACACCTGGAAAACAGCTGACGACAGCTTCAGTTGTTCAAGGAACACTGGGAGTCAGCACGTCGTCTGCACCAGGACAGCAGACGCTGAAAGTCATCTCTGGACAGAAAACAACTCTGTTTACACAGGTGAATTCACACCCTTCTGCATGCCTAACTAACACATGGTAATTTATTCACTTTACATCGTGATCGCAGCCCCCACTCCTAGTTCCCCTCAGATGGCCTCTCCCCCAACCCCACCCTTCACTTCATCTCTAAGAGGGTTGAAGTCCCCACTGGTTCCAGCCCACCCTGATACCTCAAGTCACTGCAGGGCTAGGTAAATTCTCTCTCTCTGAAGTTACCCAAGACAGGATCCACGGGGAAGCAACAGAGTCAAGGTGAGCCTCTGTTCCAGTTAACATTCTGTTCCGTGGTAATTATGCCATTTAATCTGTTTTTCTTTATGCAAACTTTAGAAAATCCAAATGAAGCTAAAGTTACACAAGAAACGAAACAAAATAGCTCAGAAAATTAGAACAAGCTTCAGGTTTAGGAACGTATAATCAGAATGAGAGAAAATAAGGGCAGAGGTTATTCAGATACGTGAGTGGATAACCTTGTATAAATGATAGAGTGTAATTTTTATGGTAGAGACCAAAGTGGGAGCATAGCCAGCTACGTGGGCCACACTTGTAAGAGAGGATGGCCATTCACTTCTATGGAAGACACAGATTGCTCAACTCTTAGCTCTGGCATTTCTACGAAGGGATTTCATGAGAGACTGAGTAGTGAAATAGATTATTTCAGCCGCAACGTGACATAGTCTGACGGTGCAGGATTCCAGTGTCTTCCGTGGAAAGATCGTCAGTGACAAGAGATAGAGGAGGAGAGCAGTATGGCAGAGCCGTTCCCAGAGCATGGGCACTGGAGCCTCCTTGGGTTCTTGTTTTGCCAGACACATGACATCATAAGACTTTGTGCTCATCATAAGACTTTTTAGATTTGTCACATTGTTATTTAGTGATCATTTGTGTAATTTCTGGAGAAGCCACACTTGCCTTTCCTGTTTTATCCTTTATTAGTGTATTCGTGGGACTTAGTTTAATGGAGTTTGTTTAGCATTTCTCAGGAGACATTGATCAGTGGTTATTTTCTATCTAGTTTGCTTAACTACAATTTTAATTTATTTACTAAATAAAAGACCATTCTAGTTGTTTCTTGATGTTTTGAGGTTCATTTTTTTTCTTTTTTATAATTACTTATCCCCTGTCGGGATCATCAACTAGCTTTTGAACACAGTCAGTTGACTATTTTTCTATTATTATTGTTATTATTATTATTATTATTATTATTATTATTATTATTTTGTACTGGGAAGAATATGGTAGGCTGTGTTTAGATCATTATTCTCAACTGTGTACTTTTTCATTGCCATGACAAAATGGCCGACAGACACAGCGTGAGGGAGGGGGGAGGGGGAAAGGGTTAATTTTAGGTCAGAGTTCTGAGTACAGTCCACCTTGGTAGGACATCATGGCAGCCAGAACAGGAGGCAGCTGGTCTTGTTGCCTCCCAGGTCAGGGAGCAGAGAGATGAGTAAATGCTGGTATTCAGACCACTTCCTCCTTTGTATGCAGCCTGGGTCCCAGCCCATGGGATACTATCACCAAATTTATGATAACTTTAATCCCATCATGTTGACAGGCAAGATTGACCACGTTATAAAACAAAGTTTTATGAATCAAAGCAAAGATCCATAATGAATATTGAATGGCATGAATATTCATCAAACTGTATGGTGGCAGAAATATATAAGGCACAAAGACGAGTCGTTCCATATAGAGAGCAGTTGTCCACATAAAGAGCAGTCGTTCCTTGAATTTTGTTCCCAGCACTCAGGTGACAGCTCACAACTGATAGATCACTGACCCCAGTTCAGGGGATCAAGTGCCCTCTTCTGACTTCTGTGGCACTATATGCATGTGGTACACATAAAGCCCGGCAGGCAGAGCACTCAGACATAAAAAACAAAAATAAACAAATCTTCAATAAAATAAAGGGAGCTTAGAATTATAGAGAGGAAACTTTTTTTCTCCTTTTTTGAGATAGGCTGAACTCAAACTTACAGAGATCCTCCTGCCTCTGCCTCCTGGTATTGGGATTAAAGGCATGTGCTTCCAAGCCTAGTTTGAGGGGAGCTTGTTAAAGATGTCCGAGAACTCAGCTGATCAGCTGGATAAACACTGTACAGAGTTTGGGGGACTGAGGTGATGTATGGCACAGTGGTCGAGTTCTTGCCTCGTTTACCTGAGGCCCTGAGTTTAATTCTCAGCATCAAACCAAATAATAACAATATTAATAGTAGTAGTAGTTACTGAGTAAGTGAGCTCGGCATGCTAATGCTGTAATGCTAGCACTACAGGAGGTTAAGGCAAGAGGATCGAGAGCTCAAGACTAACCTGGATACATAGAGATACGTTTTCTCCAGAAAAGGAAGTTTTATTGCAATGGCATGCCTTATTTTCTGTCCCACTTTCAAGTAAGGAGTTAGGGGGCCAGATGAGGAAATGCAGACAGGCAGGTCTTTGTGAATTTGAAGCCAGCCAAGGCTATAAGAAAGAAATCCCTGTGTATTTCCCATAGATACTTTGATGCAGTTATTTTAAAAACAAAGGGCCTGATATCTTTGAAAATACTATTACATAAAATAATACAGTCATTTATTTGTTCCATTTTAGAGTAAGGGAACCTCAGAGGTTGTAGAATTCAACTTGTTGGAAAGGTTCATACATACGTCACAGTCCTCATTGGCGAGACTCTTAAATACGCTCAAACGCAGTAGAGAGCAAGCTGTGCAGTGTTGTCCTTCAACCTTTTGATTGCTGCAGGCAGCCACTGCGGGGCAGGCATCGCTGCTGAAGTTACCTGACAACACCCTCAAGTCTGTGCCAGCGGCGCCGCAGCTCGCCAAGCCGGGGACCACGATGCTGCGAGTGGCAGGGGGCGTGATCACAGCTGCCCCCTCCCCTGCCGTGGCTTTCTCAGCGAACGGTGCTGTGCACCAGGTGAGAGGAGAGCAGAGGGAAGGCGTGCGGCCTTTGTAAAACTGAAGCGTAGAATTCACACAGCACGAAGTGGCCTATTCTCAGTATGCAGTTTGGTGATTTATAGGCATAGTGTTATCTGGTTCATTTCCATTGTCCCCAAAAGAGACCCCGTACCAGTCAGCAGCCCAGTCAGCAGCTCCTTTCCAATCCCCTTGCTTCCAGCCCTACCCTGTGCAAAACACTCACCTTCCTTTTCTACCTTTTTGTTTTGTTTTAGGTGTGGGTGGGTGTGGAGATCAGAGGCTGCTTGCAGGAGGTGGTTCTCTCCCTTCACTCAAGGCATCAAACTGATCGTTACTCATGAGCCATCTTGACTGCCCAAGTCTTTCTATGAGGATTTTTCTGTCTGGAGAATTTTATATAAATGTAGGAATACACGTGGCCATTTATGTCTGGCTACTTCTGCTTAGTGTGAGCTTTGTTGTGATAGTCTCGCTCTGTAGCTCAGGTTAGCCCTTGCCTCTGCCCGAGTGCTGGAGTCGCAGGCACGCACCTCCACACACCTGCACGACATTTTCAGGATTTACTTACGTTCTAACGTCAGTTCTCCACTTTGTTGTATCTGAATAATACTTACATTTATGAGGTTTTTTTGCCCATCACCTAATGGAATCTGTATTTCCTGTTTTTTGACTGTTAGGAATGCTGCTATAGACACGTATATATACATTTTCTTGTTTCCAGAGCTAGGAGTAGAATGGCTGGCTCGTACAGGAGCTCTTACTATTCTGAGGAACTGACGATGTAAATGTGCCATTCCGCGTTCCCATCAGCCTGTTAGAAGGGTTACACGTCCTCACTCCCATGTGTGTATGAGGTGTGGATGTGTGCATCCTGCTGTAGAGAGCAGAGGTGGGTTCTCTGCGTGGACTTGAACTCAGGTCACCAGGCTTGTGTGGCAAGCACCTTTATCCTCCAAGCCATCTCAGGATTCCACATATCTTTGACAGCATCCCGTGAACAAGAAGTAGTGTTTATTTTAATGAAGTCCTACTTACCTGTTTTGTTTTTTCTCTTTTCTTTTTCTTTTTTCTTTTTGTCTTTTGGGGTTCTGTTTGTCTGTTTGTTTGTTTTTGGATTTTTGAGACAGATTCTCTCCTGGCTACCCTGGAAATTACTGTGTAGACCAGGCTGGCCATGAACTCACAGAGATCTGCCTGCCTCTGCCTCCCAAGTGCTGGGACTGAAGGCGTGAGCCAGCATGGCTGGCCCTGCTTTGTTTGCATTGCTCATTTGATATCTAAGAAGTCATTGCTCATCCAAGGCTCTTCTCTCTCACTTGCTCTGTCTTGAGTAGTCTGTAGCTCACCGTATCAGGTTTCAGAACCAAGCTTCATTTCTTACGTGTAAATACCTAGCTGATCCAACATCATTTGTTGGAAAACTTTGTTTTCCCTTTAAACGTTCTCTCCATGGAGCCTGTGGCAGCAGCTTATCTTTCCTGATGGTTGTGCTGCTGAACCCTGAGCCCTTGTGTGACTTGGTCTGCTGCCCTGCAGTGTTCAGTTCTAGTCGAAGCCTTTTGTGGTACTGTCACCTTCTCGCACAGTGTTTTAATAAAGCCCTTTTTATTCTACTGATAGAATCTGATTACACACCCCACGGTTTGGTATTGAATAGCTTTTCATAAAATGATGTAATCCTGGCGAGATGGCTCAGCCGCAGAGGCCGTTGGATTCCCAGGAAAAGAGAAGACACGGCTTGTCTCTGTCCCCGCGTGCTTGCACGCATCCACACTTGAACACTGATAATAAGTTTTTCATTATAAAGGTGTATTCAGTAAACATTTTCCATTACTAACTAACTGCAGAGCTAATGTTTCTGGCCTGTGAAATATAAAACGCAGGAATTACTGAATTAGAAACCATCCTATGTGTGTGTGAACGTGAGGTTATAAGTATGTGCCAAACACAGGCTATGCCATGTTGGCAGTCAGAACCAGGGCTTCACCAACAGAGCTACATCCTTAGCACCAAGAAACCATCCTTCTAGGGCCTGAAAAGATGGCTCAGTGGTTGAGTACTTGTGCTCTTCTAGATGACCTAGTTCAGTTCCCAGCACCAAGGCTGCTCACGGCCACGGGTAGGTGTAGCTCAAGGAGATCTGCTGCTCTCCCTTGACTTCTGCAGGCAGCTGCACAAACCTGACACACATGTACACATGCACATACATATAAATAAAATAAATTTAAAAAACGTTTAAAGAAGCTAATTTTTTTGACATTGTATGTCATGGTCACACAGCTGTTCGCCACCCAGCCTGGCGACTGAGTTTAATTCTCAATACCCACGTGGCAGGAAGGGTGAGCTGACCCTACACATTGTCGTCACACCTTCACATGAGTGCACGGAACATATGCTTGCACATGTAAACATGACATTGCATGGGTAGCAGTGACCGAGACCTGCTATGTACTGGTGTACTGTGCGTGAGCCGCTGCGTTAGGAAAGTCACAGTGCCGCCATCCTCCTCCTAACTTCCCTTCTTCACTCTGGTTGAACAGGCCGAAGGATCAGCCCCTGTGTCCTCCTCGGTTGGTTCTATAATCAAAACTCCTGGGCAGCCGCAAGTGTGTGTAAGCCAGGCTACCATGGCGACCTGCAAGGCCACAGCTCCTGCTGCCGTCACTGCCGCGTCCCTGGTCTCTGCACCAAGCTCCATCTCTGGGAAAGCCACAGTGTCAGGTCAGTGCCAGACACTCCCTCTCCGTCTCTCTCATTAGACAGAATATGCTTGGAAGGTGTTCATATCCTGTATCGTATATCATTAAATAATCCACAGATAATCTCCACATGGCTGCTTTTTTAAACCACACTTGGTGTGAGGTGTGGGAGTGAGCACCACAGCTGAGGAGTTGGTTCTCGGGCTCCAAGCTTGGTAGCAACCCGCCCTAACTTACTCTATTCCGTCCTGGAACTCTTTATATGGACCTGGCTGGCCCAAACTTGCCTCTGCCTCTGCCTCCTGAGTGCTGGGATTAAAGGTGTGTACCACCACCATCACTGATACAAGCCTTCTGAGGCGCGTCCTTTCTCTCTTCCTCCCATATCCTGACTCAAAAGAAAAGCTTTTTCTATAGCGTGGGCACCATTAAGGGTAAGAGAGCCGGGCCTGCAGTGTGTGCACTCTCTTATAAAGACACTGAAGTGATGGAAAAACAAAGAAATGGTTGAGGTAAATAATCAAAGAGGGTTGCAAGTGTTGCAGTAAAAATAAAAAGATAGGCACAACCGGATCCAGCACGTCGCTGCTCCATGCTGGTCCCCTGGTGCTCTTGGACCCGGGCAATCGCTCCCTGGTGTTAGTTCTGGCACCATAGGGCGATAGAGAACTAACATTAATTTATCCAGCGGCGGCTGATTCCAGTGTGGCACCACGCCACATTAGCCTCGCTCTCTTCCAGCCTCAGCGGCCTCTGCTCCTGTCCAGCCAGGAACTTCCGGTCCCAGCTACACAGTAATATCAAGACTCCACAAACTGTAGCCCAGCAATCAGACTTATATGTTAAATTCTCAATCCTCAATACATCCACACAGTAAACTTATAACCTATTGATAAGGCTATAAATTGCCCACCTATGTAAGATAAAATTTGCCTATAGAAATCCATCTCAACTACCTCGGCAGTTCAAGACCTCTGGATCTGGGTCATCCTTCTCTGTCTCCGTCTTGATTCTCCCTTCTCCTTCTCTCCTGTCTTATACAAACATTGTCCCCACCTTATATTTTTACCGTCCAGTCATGGCCCTGACCTAACTGGTGCCAGCCCTCACCTGCATATTGACATCAACTGACGTGCAGGCATCGACAGGACATTGGGTGGCACTGAACACTGGTTAGTAAATAGTCAGAACCTTTGTCCTTACTGCTTTTCAAGTACTTAAAATACAATATTTTCATTAAAAATAGGAACTTGAAAACTACAAAATGCCAGGTCATTGCCTTACTGCAAAGGACGTTTCTTAGCAGCAGCTACTGCTTTGCCTCCCTGTGTACCTTTCTGTTACACTGTGTTTGCAGGGCTTCCTGTCCTGCTTTTCGTTTTGTTTGTTTTAGGACAAGGACACTTGAAAAATAAATTATTATATCAACATTTTATTATGAAGTCTCCATTATCCATTGCCTCCTGCATGCAACTTTTTATTTACTAAAGGATGATTGCTCTGGGAATTTCCTTGTGGGAGAACCTGAGTGTCAGAGAGGGCATGAGCTCAAAGGAAATGCCTGACCTTCACTGTCTTCCCACTCCAGGATTGTTAAAAATTCATTCCGGTCAGTGCAGTCCCCAGCAGGCGGTCCTGACAATTCCCAGTCAACTCAAGCCACTGAGCATCAACACCTCTGGTGGCGTGCAGACTGTCCTGATGCCTGTGAATAAAGGTGCGTCCACCCTTGTACTGACGAGCTCGGTCTCAGGGGAACCCTCCCCCTCGGCGGCGATGTCCCCTCGCTTTGTACAGCTTGTCATTTCACTTACGTTTCATTTCATGTGCATGAGTGAGTGCATGCAGGCGTATGAGGTTAGAGGGCAACTTGTGAGTTAAACTGTCCTCCACAGAGTGGTCCCAGGGATTAAACTCAGGCTGTTGTGATGCCTGGGGTAAGCACCTCTGCCCCTGAGCAGTGTGGCTGGTTCTGGCTGCCATTTCTGAAGATGTGTCCAAAAGCACACTTTGAGCATTGTGAGAGCGGGGGAAATCTTTTTGTTTCCTTAGTTTACTGACTGTCCCCATGTACACAAGGGAGGCTGAACCTCAGTTACCCTGCCACTGACCGGCAGCACAGCCCGAGATTGATGTACATTTAAAATGGACTCTCGCATGGAACTTAGGTCATTTGTACTAAAAATAATGTTTGTCTCTCCAGGAAGACAGGAAGGAGTGTAAGTGCCGTAGGGTGGGGGTGGGGCCGTCAGCTTTGTGTTCTGGACAGAGCCTGGCCATTGCACTCCGGAATGCAGTGGCCACAGCGGTCGCCTACTCAGGGCTTGCACAGGGCTGGGCCTGTCCGCTCTGCCGTGGATGGGAGAGGGCCTTACAAGCCCAGCCCCTCCTGGGGCCACTGTTGTCATTGATGGTCACTGCGAGAAGGGGCTGTCGTCTTCAGTGGTTTAACCACCGGTGAGTGGATAGCTCCACACCCAGAACCATGTGTGCAGTGCTGGTTAACGTCCAACCTCAACACGAAAAGTCAGGGCAGTAGGAGCAGCTTTTAGGAGACCGGGGAGCCGGTGGCATAACAGAAGGTGGAGGAGTGTGTGAATTATGAATATGTGCACATATAAACTTGCTGAAGATTAAATTAAAGAAAATAAATGCTAATTTATTATTATTTCTGTCACTCTTATACTCTCCTCTTTCTGTGCTTAGTGGTTCAGTCATTTTCTACCAGCAAATTACCTACCGTCCTGCCCATAAGTGTTCCAAATCCAGCTGCCCCCAGCCCTGCTCCAGTAACAATCGCAAAAGGTATGTAGGACCTCACACTACCTTTGTTCCAGAGTTTCATGGCTTGAATTACAGCATCTGTCAGTCAGCCACTTGACATACATGCTCAGCACTGTCATGTCTAAGGGAGGGATACATTTGGGGCCTCAGGCACCATTTTTGCCCTTCAGTTTGTAACCTGGTTCAAGAAGCTGCATAAATAGCAAACTATGGCTGGTAAGGACAAGACAGGTGGTCTGAAAAGTAACTACTGACATATCGAAGTGCAGGATTTATGTGCAGGGTTCTCAGGGACAGGACTTGTATAAACCAGATCTTTTAAGAGTAGAGCGCATCCAGCTGTAGGAGGTCTAGGGTGTGTGGGTTGAAGGGAGCAGTAGAGACAAGACCTGGGGCTTACTGTGGAACATGAGCACCGAGGATGCATTTAGGCAGCAGAATGTGAGAGGGAGCTGTGGCGGGAGCAGCCTGAGCCGGCAGGGTATCCTGATTGTGAGAACAGATGAGTAGAAGGTGGGTCCGGTGGTCAGCCGTGACACCCAGCAGTAGCAGGGTCGCGCCGTCGGAGCCTCTAGTGTATTAGTCCTCAGTTCTGCTGCTTTGTGTGTCCGACACTGTCAGTAATTCTATTGTCAGTGCTTCTGTCAGATGCCACACCTTGCATTGTGTGTGTTGGGAATGCACACACCTCGAGACCGTATGGCCGACCAAGTGTCCAGTATTTATGGGTAGGGGAGCCTTTGTTTGCCCCTGAGCAAAATTTGCTGTGAAAGCATTAACGCCACTCTGCGCCTGACTGATGATGCGTTTCACTTTGGACCAGGACACAGCATCTTTTATCTTTGTTTTTTATTACATTCACCGTGTGTGCACGTTGGCTTGCACACACCATGGCACACATCCAGAAGTTTAAGGACAGTTTTCAGGAATTGGTTCTGTTCCCACCATGTGAATTGCAGGACCTAATTCAGGATGAGGACTGGCAGCACTCTCCTTCGCCCACTGAGCCACCTCACCAGCCCTCTTAGGTTGCTTTTAAGCAAAGTAAACGGAAGAGAGAGGGGAGACTTAGCAATGTGGGATATCCGGTAATGCAGGGAGGGAAAGATGGGCAGAAGCCGCGGTTCGGGACCACCATTTGGCGTGGTAGGTGCAGGTACTCGCCATGTTTGGTGTGGCAGGTGCAGGTACTCACCACCGAGGCTCTGAGGACCTGAGTTAAGGCCCGAGGTGGAAGAACCAATTCCCTCAAGTTGTTCTCCGATTCCCCCACACGCCCTGGTACACGCGTGTCCATATACATACATATGCGTGCAATACCAAACAGAGGGGCAGATGGGGCAGCAGTTAGGAGCTCTTACTGCTCTGCAGAAGACCTAAGCTTGGATCCCAACACCCATATCCTAAGCTCACAGCTGCCCAGAGCTCCCAGCCCCACCTCAGGGGAGCTGAGTCTGATGCCCGCTTCTGCCCTCAGTGGGAGCCCTACAGTCCTGGCACACATACACACATAGCCATTAATTAAAGTAAAAAAGGGGGGAGGGACAACCCTAAACATTTTAAGAAAAATTAACAGGAGATAAACAGGAATATATGACAGTTCAAAGTGCAAACACATAAAGAACTAAAGTCAGACCTGGTGGTGTATCCCGCTAATCTCAGCATCCCAGAAGCAGACATTCTTTTATTTTATACAAGAGCACAAATCTACTTTTATTTATTTACTCTCCGTTAGTTTAAATCTGGGACGGGTTCAGCATCACACGGATTCTGTGTCCAATGGCCTTTGCAGGAAGGTTGCTTTGGAATTTGGCACGAACCATACCACTGTTTCCGTGACCCAATCACTTTTCCCCAGATCACTCTGGTTTTGTTTGGTTTGCCTCCGGGAGTCACTGTATTGTTTTTTGCTTTGTACACATAAGCTCATCTCTCGTGTAAGTAGAACTCAGTTTCATGTCGGGCATAAACACCTTCCATTTTAAGAAGAGCCGTGTGCTCTCTTTGGTTCCAGAGGCCTCACTTGTAGCCAGCAGAAATGGCCTTGCACCACGGCCTTCCAGACATACTTGCTTTTTAAGAAGTCCTGTTCCCAGCAGGCCTCCAAAGGCGCCAAGATGGCAGAAAGACTCAATGAGACATTCTTATGAGACTATTAATTAACTAGTTTTTTTTTGATAGCAGAACAAGTTTGAGCAGGAATCACAAAGACCGGATAGCAGGTAGATACTAAGGAGTCTCAGCCTTTGAAGCAGTCAAAGGTCACAAAGACTGGTGAAACAGAAAAGAATGCCCATGATACAGCCAGTGGAGAGGGGCGGTCTTTTGATGACACACGTGAGGGCCAGGGGGATGTGGGCATTTCTAAAGTAGTGACACTCCTGCCTTACATCAGGTAACAGCTAGTCTAGAATATAAACTCGAATATGAGAGATCTAAAAACTATTCTGGAAGAAAATATGAGACCTAGGATGTTGGAAAAAGGAACTTAATTATGAGAATCTTGCTTTATCAGAGAATATTAAAAGCAAAAAGTCAAGCTACAGACTCAAGATATCCTCCACAAACATACATACATACACACACACATACACACAAAAGAATCATGTCTTGAATGTATATAGACCACTCAAAATCAGTGTGAAAACAGTGATACACACTTCTCAGAAGAGGACATCCAAATAGCCCAAAACCTGTGAAGATTATTCAGTTTTATTAGTTATGAAAGGAAATGTAAATTAAAACCCTAGCAATGAAGCAGAATCACCAAGAGTTCAAGTTTACCCAATACAGAGGCCGTGAGGGATATAAAGCAACCAGGGCCTGGGTCAGCCACTGTGGGGCTGTACACACCACACAGACACACACTTGTGTACTTAAGTCAGTAAAGACTGAGAGTAAAGGCAGGGAAGCCATGCGGAGACGACCTATGTCAGCATAGTTCTTCAAAGGAATATTCTCGGAGACATTACTGTGTACATCAGCAGACTTAATGATGCTTGACTATGTCCTGTCGAGGACAGAAGTGTTTTAAACTTTATAGTTTTGTGTGTGTGTGTGTGTGTGTGTGTACCGTGTACATATGTAATATCTTGGGAATGAAACTCAAATGTAAACAAGAAGTGGGTTTGTGCCTCACATACCTGGAGATAATCTCGTTATTTTGATTACTGTTCTGTGCATGGCAGCTGCTTGCAGTGCCCATGCCTGTAACCCTAGTACTCGGGATGCAGAAGCAGGAGAGTTTTCATGAATTTCAGGTCAGATGAGCTGCAGAGGAAATTCTAGGCCACCCTGGGCTAATGAGACCTTGTCTCAAAATACCAAAAATAACATAATAATAATAATAGTCTCATATTCGTGAGCGGTTTCAGCCGTGAAGTAGCTGGTATTCAAACAGCCTTGAGTTATGGCCTGTGGTATTGAAAACCAGATATAATTAACTTGAAAATTACCAAGTGCAACAGATCTGCCTTTTGCTTTCTGCATTGCGTCTCAGAATACTAGAAGGATACTTCAGCTCAGTGAGCTCAGCTGGGAAGATGATTCCAGAAGGGGCACACGCAGAGCTGGAACAGTTGCCATTGTGTGGGGTGGGAGAGATGCAGAGCGGCGTGGGGTGCTGTGGGGTCAGCCTAGGGTTCACTGCCGCTGAGACCTAAGCTGGTGGTTACCTCATGTGCTGAGCCATCGAGGGCAGAAGCCGTCTGAGCCTCCCGCTTTGTCCTCACACCCTAGGTAACAGGGCCCTCAGTTAAGTTCAGCCATTCGGAGGGCTCAGGGTCTCCACCACTCGCCCCTCATGGCTTTCTTTGTGGATCTTCCTTTGTAGTGAAGACGGAACCAGAGACTCCTGGGCCAAACTGCGTCTCACAGGAGACCCAGATAGCAGTGAAAACCGAAGAGAGCTCTGAGCTAAGCAACTACGTCATTCAGTGAGTATTCTAGTGTTGTCTGCGGACTCTGCTTCTGGTGTCTGTATCACAGGATGCTTTTCAGATCATTGTGACAGCTGAGTGTGTACACAGTGAGGTAAGCATGGGGGGCGCTGTCGTGGCACAGCAGAAGAGTTTGTGTGTGTGTGTGTGTGTGTGTGTGTGTGTGTGTGTGTGTGTGTGTGTGTGTGTGTGTGTACTTTGTCTGCATGTGTTTGTCTGTATACAACTTGTGTACCTGATGTCCAGTGAGGCCAGAACAAGGTGTCACATCTCCTGGGACTAGAGTTTCAGATGGTTGTGAACCACTGTGTCAGTGCTGGGAATTGAACTTGAGTCTTCTGGAAAAACAGCCAGTGCTCTTAATTAAACACTGGGCCATCTTTCCAGTTCCTGAAGGGGTTTTAGCACTTGATCAATAGCCACGGAGGCCTCCAAACTTACTTGAGCCTGCTGATGTGCCGTCTGCTGAGTGGAGATGGCACCCTCAAGTGTAACCACCCTGGTGTGTGCAGTTTCTGTTTCTGGGTATTTCCATACCCTGACCGTGCTTTGCAGGTGTCTCTGCATAGCCGTGCACTCCTTTTGCTTTCTCTAAAGTTTTCTCTTTCAAATTAGGAGCCTCCTTCTGATCATGCACTTTGAATTGCTGGGAGCTTCTAGAGACAGTAGAAACATGGTGTCTCTTAACATGACACATGGAGGCTTCAGTCAGTAAGCCTAAGACAGGTGTTTGTATAATAGCAATCACCTTATAAATAGATCTCACTACTAATTTTCAAAAGTAGATAAAATGTCTGGGATAGATTAGCCAAAATCTGTTTGTTCCTGATTTTTTTGTTGTTGTTGTTGTTGTTTTTAAAGCATAAACTGCCTTATAAAAGGAGATCTATAACCACAAATGGTGGTGCATGCCCATAATCTCAGCCCTGAATGAGAGGCAGGGAGATTAGGAATCCAAGATCATTTGCAAATTTGAGACCAGCCAGGGTTACATAAAACCCTTTCTTAAAAAAAAAAAAACAAAAAAAAAAACAGAAGGAAGAAAGAAAAGGAAGCACTTTATTAACAGAGAGAGAGAGAAAACATGTGACAAACCTGCAAAATTCTCTTTGTTACCCTTCCCAGGGTCGACCATTTGGAGACTATCCAGCAGCTCTTGACAGCAGTAGTGAAGAAGATCCCGTTAATTACTGCGAAAGGTAAGACAGTGCCCGCATGTGCACTCTGTTAAGCTGGAAACCACTTGGGGTGTTACCATGACGGTAACTTGTAGCCAGACATTTGCAGGGGTCTCGGAGTCACAATATCTTGGTCGCATCCAATTAGACTTGGTACAGGCAACGCTGGCAACAAAACCGAGAGCCCCGTGTGTGCAGAGGCTTCACTGCTCAGCTCCTCACCCCAGCCCTCACTTAGTCTTCATCACTTAATCTTTAATTCGTCGTCTTATGTAAATTAAATGTTAGCATACACTACTAAGACATAGTGTGCCCACTGTCTGCGGTAGGTGCTTTACTAAAGCACACATTTCAGTAGCCAGTTCTTTGTGTGGTGTCTCCCCAGCTCACAGACGGACATGACAGGGACACCAGGCTAATTAACTCACACAGCTCTGGGTGGCAAGGCAGCATCCAGCCCTAAGACCATTACTCTTTCTCTAAGATTTAAAATGGCATACTGTCTGGAAAGGGACAGTGATCAAGACCCCACACCAGGGGGTTGGGGATTTAGCTCAGTGGTAGAGCGCTTGCCTAGGAAGCGCAAGGCCCTGGGTTCGGTCCCCAGCTCCGAAAAAAAGAACCAAAAAAAAAAAGACCCCACACCAGAGTCTGCTGTGTTGTGCCCTTGGTGAGTGGGGTGAAGCAGCAGAGAAGGTGCTGGACCTTGTTCAAGCTCACAATCCCAGCTCCGGGAGGACCATGGAGAACTATGTTGAGTTCAAGGCCTGCGTGGGCAACTTCGTAAGATCCTGTCTCAGGCTTAAAAATATAAAAATGTTGGCTTGGGATGAAGCTCGAGAGTAAAACACTCACCAAGCGCGTGCAGGGTCCTGGGTTAGATCGTAGAGCACTTACCTAGCATGGGTTGGATTGCTAGCATTGCCTCCTAAAATCAAATATTACCTCCTTTCTCATTTTGGGAATCATTTTGAGATGTTAAAAATGTGCTTTCAACGATGGTTTCCCATCTTAGTGGAAAAGATTCCTCTCACACTTGCCCTACACTGTGTGGGGTGTGTGTGCATGTGCATGCAAGCGTGCACACACTGGGCAGTTCAAGGCCATCTGTTACAGTTTACAGAGAAGAACACTGAAGCCCAGAGTACTGCTATGGCTTACCCAGGGCTACCGAGGGAGCTAGTGGTAAGGCCAAGCCCCTAGTTCACTTCCGTGCATTCTTTAATCTGTCGTCTTTATCCATCATGGAGATGTGTTGTCCAGTGAGAAATATGTAAGACAAAGAAAGGGGGTGCCAGTGAGATGTCTCAGTGGGTAAAGGCTCTCGGTCTACAGGGAACCTGCATAAGAAGCCAGGTGGGAGAGCCAAGCATGTTGGTGCATCCCTTCAATACCGCACTCAGGAGGCATGGGCGGGCAGATCTTAAATTTGAGGCCAGCCTTGACTACTAATGAACCCTGTCTCAAAAAACCCCCAAATATAAAATCTAAGCAGTCAGTACCTAGGAAGAGCTCAGATTGCAGTGGCACAGGCAGTGCTGGTGTGTCTTTACCTCACATGAGGGCAGCCACAGGAGGGTTGTGCTCAGCCAGCCTAGAACCCACAACTTAGCAGAAGTGGGCACTGAGTCTGGGTCTCAGTGATGGGGAGAAGAGAGCCAGCCCTCAGGAGCTGTTGTCTTACTTTGACATGGCATGCAGGAACCCTCACTCGCGCACATACATCTCACACGCAGAGCAATAACACTTCTATGAAAGGAGACACGGAACTTGAAGCTGTAACAACAAACAGCGTTTGGTGTAGACGGTGACCGTTACTCAGAGTCTGTAGTTCTGTTCTAGGTAATGACACCAGCTGCTTTTCTGCCAAGTCCTTGGAGCAGTACTATGGCTGGAACATTGGCAAAAGGAGGGCTGCTGAGGTAAGGCTGCTGGGCCTGCCGCCCACTGCTGAAGATCGGACAGCACAATCGAGGGTAACGCGTCTCTTCTCCTGTGTGGAGAAAAGGGGCGGGGCTTACAGTGCATTAGTGGCACACTGCCGCTCAGTCAGAGGCTTCATTCTTCCCGTCCCAGGTATCTTTGAAAGGCTTGCCCTCCTGTACCAGTGAAAGCATCTAAGATTTCCTCTGAGAACTCTGTGTATTTGGGGTTGAAGAGTTGGGTCAGCAGCAAGAAGGCAGAGGACTCGGGTCCACTTCCCAGCAGTTCACAACAGTCTGTAATTCCCTTTCAGGGGACCCAGTGCCCTCCTCTGGCCACTTCAGACACTGAGGCATGCAAGTGGTACACACAAAGAGACATAAAATTTACCTTTTTTTTATTTGTAAATTTCAAAATAGTAGTAAATTACAGATGTTTACAGAATGTTGCCCAATGCAGTTGAATCATCAGAGAAGAAAGTGTGAGCTGTAGACAGCAGTGGGAGCTGGGTCGTTGAGTTTGGTTTGGGGAAATGAAAAGTTGCTTCATGGCCTGGTGAAAAGCTTGAACGCAAACCTAGAAGGTTCTGTTCTGTTTTGTTAACATTCACACCAGTAGTAACTCTTCATCACATGTGAAGTTCTTACTGTGCGTGTGTGCATGTGCAACACGCATGCTCACATGCTTGCCACTGTACACTTGTGAAGGCTAGAGGATATGATGAGTCAGTTCTCTCCTACCGTGAGATTCCTGCACAACAGCTCATCCGGCTTGGCGGCCGGCATCACCCTTGAGCCATTTCACCGGTCCCAGAGAAGCGCTTTCATATTTCCTCCCTTTGTTGCTAGAGAGTAATAGCATCTCAGTTTTTAGTTGCTTGGTTTATTTCAGTGCACAGCTTTGGTTTTAAGTTCAAGGATTTAATTTTGGATCAAATCCCCTTTAAGTGGCAAAGAGCAATGACCGTACGGAAAGTGTTACAAGAAATCCTGGAGCGGAATCCAAGGTTCCACCACCTGACACCCCTCAAAACCAAGCACATCGCGCACTGGTGCCGCTGCCATGGTTACACCCCACCAGACCCCGAGAGCCTGCGACATAATGGAGACTCCATTGAGGATGTGCTGACCCAGATCGACAGTGAACCAGGTAGGAGGCCTTAGTGGGTTGCCCCGGGGTTGAGCACAATTGCCTTCCTTCAGCCCTAGAGAACACTTGGCTTCGCTGTTCTTCCCTGCAGTTAGGGGAGAGGGAGAGCTGCTCTCGATGGCAAGGCCCTTTCTTCTTCCCACCCCCCCACCCCCACCCCCACACCAACATAACCCTTCAGAACTGGTTATACCCGAGTGTGTCAGGCGTTATACCCAGCCTGGAATGATTATGTCAGCATCGTTGTTCTCGTGGGAGTCTCCTCCTGGTTACTTTGAAGACGCCCAACCCTCTCTTTCCCTTGCTGTGTGACCTTAGGAAGCCCTAGTAGGCCTCCTACAATCAGGATAGGCCAGCGTCTTATGGATGTCACTTTCTGTAGCCCAAGCTTGGGGAGGGTGTTGGGGGCACATGAGAATAATCAGCAGTGTTGTAGGAAATACAGTAAAGAAACAGGCAACTGCTAGAGAATGAAGTCAGGGCCGTGGCAGCATCGGGCTGTGCCGTAAAGAGTTAAAGGGTTCAGCCACATGCACATAGAAGTCAGCATCCTCCATCCATCTAGGTAAGGTATCCGTGGTGAGAGCGTTTGTTGGCTTTTAGATCCATAGCGTTGGTGAGCAGAGACCAGTGGTCACCTCCCAGCTTCACTGGTCCTCTGTGTATACCACGTCGTGTCTCTGAAATGTAGTCAGAAGAGCAGGCAGCAGCCAGGGGCCTGGGTTTCATGTCCTCCTTCGTAACAGTGTATGAGCATCGCTTTATTGTCCTGACGCTCTACAACGTATTGAAGGCTGTGTGCATTACCATGGCAACAGTGAGACATGGATGGTATTTCATTTTATTTATTCTTTTTTTTTTTTTTTTTTTGAAGTGAGAAGCCTCAGGTAGCCCAGGCTGCCCCAAAGCTCACTGTGTAGTTGCACATGAACTTGTACATCTGATGCTCTTGCCTCAGCCTCCCCAAGCACCACACCTAATTGATGCAGTGCTGGTCGTCAAACCCAAGCCTTCCTGAGCCTAGGGGCCTCCTCCATGCATGGCAAGAACTCTCCCCACCTGAGTGAGCTTCATGCCCAGCTTGAATGGAAATGGCTTGATCTTCTTTGCTGTACTACATTTCTTATGTTTCCCATCTTTTGAAAAAATGAAAATCAATTTCATGGTTCAGAAAGTGGGGCAGTGGCCTAGTTGTCCACTGGAGTGGATCATGTACTGCCTTGGTCTTAATGCAGCCGAGTACGTTAGGAATAGGACACTTGTCTGCTCTTCTGTGCGAGGCACTGGTTCTCATGAGAGAGTCACAGGAAGGTTGGCTCCCACAGCACCCGCCTTCCTCAGACTGGGGATCGAGTCCTTGCCTGTCCTCACCTCGGCTGTCACAGACTGCTTCCTCTTAATCTAGAGTGTCTGTCGTCCTTCTCCACTGCCGATGACCTCTGCCGAAAGCTGGAGGACCTGCAGCAGTTTCAGAAAAGGGAGCCTGAGAATGAGGAGGAAGTGGACATCCTCAGCCTGTCTGAGCCTCTGAAGACCAACATTAAAAAGGAGCAGGAAGAAAAGCAGGAGGAAATGAGGTTCTATCTGCCACCAACCCCAGGCTCAGGATTTGTTGGTGACATTACACAGAAGGTGGGAGGCTAAGGCTGTGGTACTGTCAGATCGCAGACCAGACAGTCTACCTCAAGAGCTTAGACAGCAGTCTGCCCAGCTGACATGTGATTGGCTTTTGCCCATAACTTAGGTGTGTTCCCACGCTCCCGTGTAGAAAGGTTGTGTGTTCAACACGGCTACAGAGCAGAGGCAGGTGGTCACAAAGGCTTTGCTCCTGAGGTTTTTTTTTCTTATCTGCTTCTCCTTCATGAGGCATATTGTAATATTTTCATGTCATTCTTGAATGAGCAGTCCCTATCCATCCGGTCCTGTCAACTCCCTGTCCCCCTGCACCCCAAAGCCTATGCTACCTTGTTACTTGGGAGAGAGCTATCAAACCTGATGACACCAGGCAGCTCCTTAGCATCTGCCTCTGCCAGCTGCTCGGGACCCAAGGGAAAGGCAGCATTTGCTGCCACCCACACCCGCTGGGTGCACACCAGGAATGGTGAGGTTACCAGGGGCTTCTCTTTGCTTCTTGTAAAAATGGCCCTGGAGTCTTGACTTTTAGACCTTCTAAAGTATTGCTGGCACTATTATGAATTCTTTGGAGATCCCATTGTTTCATGATAAGATATTTGGGGAGTAAAAGCATGATTACGTGTTGTCCAGAGTGGTTAGAGAGCCCTCCTGCCAGCCAGGGGCCTGTGTGTACCAGAGAAGTTTACTCGCTTCGGAAAAGGCTTGTTTCCGTTGTTGATGGGACAAATGGCCCTCTTCTGCTCTTCCAGATCGGGATCACCTTGCAGCCTGTGGCACTGCATAGGAACATGTATGCCTCAGTAGTAGAGGACATGATCTTAAAGGTAGGTACCTGGTGGCACTGTGACCAGAGTGGATTCTAGGACCTTGTGAACAGGGGACAGAAGGGAACAGAGAGGGCAACTTCGAAATCTCACTTAGGGTTATGTTTCCTTCCTTTTCTATTTCTCTTCTCCTAGTTAAGGAAGTGAAGCCGTGTTCTGTCTAAGAACTGAGGGGTTTGTTGTGTTGAGGGTAGAACCCAGGGTCTCACACATGCCACACCAGGCAGGCAGTCTGCCATGGAGTCCCCTGGCTCCCATAGCTACCAACATCGTTTTAGTGCAGTTTCTTATGTTTATTAAGAAGTATCCTATTGTGAGAACTATCTGTGCTCTTATGATAGAGAGGGAGAAAACCGAGGCTTGGGCTTCCCTGCCTCTCACAACAGAGAAATAGCTACAGCTGGCCTGGGTCTTACCTCAGCAGTTCTCTTCCATTCTGCATCCCTCCAAAAGGGAGACTTCAGCAGCAGCCCTCGCTCAAGACCTGCTTTCCTTAGAGAACTGTCCAGTTAATAAGAACCACTTAGTCCAATGTTTAATCCCCTACATCATGACCTCTAAACAAACAAAGTTCAGTTTTTCCCGAGAACTTTGTGATATTTAGCTGGCAGTCATTTCCAGAGGTCGGGTAAAGAATGGGGTCAGCTGCGTCTCTCCCACTAGTGAGCACATGACTCTTCTGTAACACCAGTCTTCTGTTCTAGGCCACGGAGCAGCTGGTGAGTGACATCCTGAGACAGGCCCTGGCAGTTGGATACCAGACAGCATCTCCCAACAGGTACTGGTGCTGGTGGTGGAGGCCGAGCTGGTCAGTTCCTCTTGAAGATGTTTGTTTACCCATAATTCAGTAGAGCAGGAGTAGAGTGCTTGGGACAGTAGAGCCTGACAACTCTGAGGATCTGTTCTGTAGTTCTGAGAGAGCCTCTTGGCTTGACAGCCTAGCTGTGCCTTCCCAGCCATTACTTCATAGACATGCAGGTCTGTTGACTCGCAGGGTGAAGCAGGCAGCTGGCTCTCACATTAAAGACCGTAGTCGTTCGTGTGACGGATGGTAGGGCCGAGATTGATAAATACTACCTAAACGTAAGGTGCATGTCACTGCTGACACACTCTTTCTCTAAGAGCCTGGGATCCTGAGCTCTGACGGGGCGTTTTCTCCACTACCCAGACCACAGGCCCCATAGTCAGACTCCTCTCACAGCTTTGAACCTTGAGCTCACTGTCCCCTCTTCCCTGAGCATTCAGCCCTGAATGGGATACACAGTTCTTAACCTTAAAAGAGATGCGGTTCACAAGTCCTTTTTCCCTTCTACTCAAAGCACTATCATTCTCCCTACTATGTGGAAGGCTACCCTGATGCTGTAATGCAGTATCATTCTCCCTACTGTGTGGAAGGCTACCCTGATGCTGTCATGCAGTATCATTCTCCCTACTGTGTGGAAGGCTACCCTGATGCTGTAATGCAGTATCATTCTCCCTACTGTGTGGTGGAAGGCTACCCTGATGCTGTCATGCAGTATCATTCTCCCTGCTGTGTGGAAGGCTACCCTGATGCTGTCATGCAGTATCATCCTCCCTGCTGTGTGGAAGGCTACCCTGATGCTGTAATGCAGTATCATTCTCCCTACTGTGTGGAAGGCTACCCTGATGCTGTAATGCAGTATCATTCTCCCTACTGTGTGGAAGGCTACCCTGATGCTGTCATGCAGTATCATTCTCCCTACTGTGTGGAAGGCTACCCTGATGCTGTCCTGCAGTATCATTCTCCCTACTATGTGGAAGGCTACCCTGATGCTGTAATGCAGTATCATTCTCCCTACTGTGTGGAAAGCTACCCTGATGCTGTAATGCAGTATCATTCTCCCTACTGTGTGGAAGGCTACCCTGATGCTGTAATGCAGTATCATTCTCCCTACTATGTGGAAGGCTACCCTGATGCTGTAATGCAGTATCATTCTCCCTACTATGTGGAAGGCTACCCTGATGCTGTAATGCAGTATTTCCTCAGGTCATGGGGCCCCAGTTGAGGATATGAGGTCAGACACACACATAACATAGAGGTCTTAAGTCCGTGAGGAGAGGAAGGGGGAGAGGAGGTAATAGCAGCAACAGCAGCAGTGGTAGTAGTTGAAAAAGTTGGGATAAAAATTTTCAGGCCTAACCCTGCTTGAAAAGCAGGAGGAGCCATGCTTTCTGTGTTGCTGACTGGAGATGTGGCAAACTGGGTGGTTTGAATAAGAGTGTGTAAGGGTGTGCGTGGCTGGCCAGGACTGTCTCCCACCCTCTGGTGCTTTGAAACAAACCAGCCTGCTAAGACTTAAATATATACCATTCTCTTCTGTCTGCATCCTCTTTTTTTTCCTGTCAGCTAATCACTTGGCCAGCATGACAGCCTCAGTCCTGTGACCAGAAAGTAAGGTTTGAGTCCTGGGTAGTACTATATAGATGGAGAAGAATTCACGAGAAGTGTGAGAGAGACTGGCCTCAAGCCTTTGACATTACCTCCTTCTATAAGAGAGTGGTCACTTCAGTATATTAACTGACTAAATTATTCCTGAATGCATTTGACAAATTATACCTAATTATTCTTTTGGGTTTGTTTGTTTGTTTTTCGGACTAGGATTCCCAAAGAAATTACAGTGAGTAATATTCATCAGGCCATTTGCAACATTCCTTTTCTGGATTTTCTCACGAACAAACACATGGGGAGACTGAACGAGGATCAGTGAATATCGTGAAGAGATCCCGGAAAGCAGGATGGAGGCTGTGTCTAGAGTGTGCAGACTGTGACCTCGTGTTTGGAGAGGCTGGTGTTCTCTGTTGGAATGCCATGGCTGCCAGACTTCCTTCCATCTAACTGCAGGTTACACAGGGCATCGAGCCCCAGGTGCCCGCCTTTGAAGACACAGTTGGCCCCCCATTCTGAAGGGAAGCTGAATGGACACACATGGCTTTGTCAGTTTGCATTTCTTTACTCTGACCAGGCTCTGCAGGGCCTTGGTGTGAGGCCAGGCACATGCCCAGGGTGCTTGCTCCCTCTCTGGACTGTGCTTGGGTTCACCTTTGGCCTGCTTTTCAGAAGGCAACAATAAGCCCAGCATGCGGGGCTGGGGAACTCTGAAGAACAGAGCGAGCAAGCACCTCCTCCCACCGTTCTTCAGCGTAGAAGGGGGGGCTCGCTCTTGGCCGGTGTGAGTCAGCTACAGAGAGGGTAATACGCCATGTGGGAAACCTGAGGCCAAGAAGGCTACAACAAGACTTTTACAGAACCATGACACTAATGCTGTGACGGCCTGTTGAGGGGGTCCCAGCAGAGCTCAGAAGGCATCAGACCTGTGCCCGTGTAAGCCAGGAACTACAAGTATTAGTGTAGGTACCAACCTCAAAGTCAGGCACTTGAGCCGTGTGTGGGTCCTTCTGTTCATGTGGGCTTCAGAAGCTGCTGCTGCCCCATGTCAAGGGGAGGGAGGCAGCCCCAGTGCAAACCTTACTAGGATTGTCCTCTTGGTGGACTGGAGTCCTGTCCTTCTCTGCCAAAGAGTTCTACCAAGATGAAAAGGGTTGAAACACCTGTGAGTGCCTTACCATGAGAGAGAACTTCTCCAACCCAGTGTGCTAATGCGCGGAGGCCAAGCCCTCGGTGGGAGGTGCAGACAGGACGCTCTAGCACCAGTGCAGAGTGCAGCAGGCACTGGAGACTCTCCAGTCCTCCTAACTGTTACGGGGGCACAGGAAAGACCTTAGTCTCAGTTGTAAACCTGCTCTTTCTCTACTCAAAGGAAACTTGAAATATCCCAGTAAAAGTCAAAGAACCTTACCTAAGCAACATAAAGCCTGTTCTCTCAGGTCCTGTGGGTAGATGTGTGAGTCAGGAACTGCTGCAGGAAGGATATATCTTTAATTCAGCACCTAAGAGCTGCAGGTGAGAAGGGATCTACCGTGCAGGGATTGGGCAAGCATAGCTTACTGGTACAGTTGGGTATAGAAGGCTTAAGAATTTGGTCCATGTAGCAGATCGATAGGCTGACACACATCTGTTCAGAAGTGGACAGAGACCGACATGGTAGAAATCCCACTAAGAGCAGATTCATTTGTTGTGATGAAAACCTAAAGAAATTACTTTTTTGCTAAAAAAAAAAAAAAAAAAAAAAAAAAGATTTAACAGTTTCTGTGTATGTAAAAGTTTCAAGTGTTTTTTAAAATCATAACGTGTAATAATTGTGTATCATTTTGTCTACAATAAAACGTTTAGTATTTGCAATGGGTTTTCTGAGCTGGAAGCACCATACTTAGAGGGGCTCATTGGGACGTGGCCGTGGTCTAGGTCTTTGTAAGTTAAAATTAATATCTTTCCTTTCTTAAAAAAAAAAAGAACATGCAATATAAAAGGATCACAGCCACATTCAGGTTACCTACAAAAATAGAAGATACTTGGTGACCATGGGTATAATTATTTCACACAACCAATTTGGGGTAAAGGAAAATGCATAAATGGATTCAGTTTCTCAAAAAAGCAGACTCTCTGTCTATCTGGTGAGATAAAGTTGGTCTGTGCTGATGTCTGGCACTTCTGGGATGCGATTCTTACTTTAAAAGTCCTCACCCGGGCAGACATTCCAGAACTAAGGAGTTTCTGTGAAGCGGCATTGATGCAGTCCATGGCGGTAGCTGGGAAGCAACTTGGCAGAGGGCCAGCAAGAAAGCAAGGCCCTGGACAGTAAGGCTGGCTGGGGCATAGGTCACTGTGGGTGCTGACAGCTCCCTGGGCCTCAGAAGTCAGAAGTCCTGAGTTCTGTCCCTCGAAGCATGGAGAGGAAAGACCTTCCTTCCTGCAGCTTGTAAATGGGCTTTCAGGCTTTCCGATTAGCTGGCCTTGTAACGTACACAGACCTGATCAAGACGGTTCCCACACTGGTCACTGAGGTTATGGAATAATATTGAATACTCTTCTCAAATTAACAGATTAAATTGCTTTATTTTTTCAAAACTTACAGAATACAAAAGTTATTAAATTTTATAGGAATTTTAGCAGGTATGATAAAGTATTCTTAAAAATCTGGGCTGGAGATGGCTCATTTGAAGTGCATGCAGTACCTGAGTTCAGTCACCAGAACCCACATAGAAAAGGCAGGCATGGTGGTGCACACTTAAAATCTGAGCACTGGAAAGGCAGAGATGGGCAGATCACTCGAGGCTTGCAATACAGCCAGCCCAACCTACTTGGAAGGCCCTGGGCCAATGAGAAAAGTGAAGGGTACCTGAAGAATACTTTGACTTGTCCTCTGTCCTCTACACACGTACCTGACATACGTGAACACACATCCCCTTACGTATAGGAATACACACATATATGTACCTACGTACGCACACTTCCTTCTCAGAGATGAGCTCTGCTCATCCTACAGCGTGTTTTTCTGAGCATTGTGCATATTGTGTGTTTTTCTGACCGTTGTGCACATTGTGTGTTTTTCTGATCGTTGTGCACATTGTGTGTAAAGTGGACTCAAGACTGAGAAGAACAAGGCTGGCATTGGTCTTGGTTGCTTCTTGGGCTGCTCATCGAACTATGTGGCCACACTCAGATCTGCAATGGGGAGGGACTTCCTAAGAGCAGGTTTTCATTTCTAGGGAGGTCTGGTAAGAAGTCCTAAACAACCTGTGACCTAGCAGGGGTCAGCCTCTCTTCATGGTCTCTATAGTACCACATTACCAGAAAGGGACCGGCGTGCTTTTCGCTGTCCAGTTGCAGCAGGGTCATGCATCTCTACACCAAGAGTAAATGCAGGGGCTGGGGGTTGCTGGGCGTGTGGAGTGGTCATTGGCAGAGTGGAGGCTTACAGCTGGGGCATGCCAGTGGCCACAGTAGGACCACGAGGTAGCTGGAAGAGTTAAGCAGGAAAGGACAATGGAGCCATGCGTGACTGTGCATGTGCCTAGCAAGCCAGCAGGGTGTAGGTAGCAATAGCAGCCTCACTTTCAAGTGCAGAAGCGGAAGTGCCCACTGTCCCTGCTAGGGGAAGCAGCAGTGGCACAGATGGCCCTCTTTCCCACTTAAGGATGCAAGACAGCTGAAGTGAGAAGCAGGTAACATCCACAACACTCGTATCTGCAGCCCCAAGCAAAAAGGGTTTGGCGTCCACAAATTTCAAGGACATTAGCTGTATTATGGTCATTATTATGACACTGCATTATAGACATTGAGAGGCCAAGGGGAGGGGGGAAATATGCCTGTGTTTATAAGTTGCTGCAGCACATTTTGGCCTTTTAGTAAATTGTTAATCTGTCCAGTAGGCAATCTTTCCCCCCTTAGGAACACTGAGCATGCAAACTGACTAATCCAGAGTAACGGGATCCTTGGTGTACACAAATAGTTTCCCTTTAGAAACACTCAACACTTCCCAGGCTGGTAAGAGGGAGGCTAGGCCTGCTTAGCACCTCTGAGGGGACACTGTGTGTGTGGGAGGTCTGAGCTGCTTCCTTAGCCATGACTTTGAAACATGAGCCCCACCACCAGAACTCCATGCTTCCATGAAGAGAGCCTGGAAAGAAAAGGGAACAAGGAAATCCTTACCGGACACTGTGCCAAACCTCTCAGACGTAGGCTCTTTCCAATGTTTGAGGGGCTGTGCAAGGGGGAATGAGCTTGTTCCACAGACATGCTGGCTAGAATTTATGGAGATGGGTTTTCCAAAGACAGGGTGAGTTGTTCCCTCGCAGGGTAGTAAGTTGCTAATGAGGAGTCTAAAGCTCTAAAGGAGAGATGCTCCCCAGACATGCCAGCCTCTCGTGAGTGTGCAGGGTAGTCCCTTCTAGCCCTTGTGTTGAGGGGATAGCCAAAATTAGCAAAATGGGGTTCAGCCTCGAGAAACATGGGGTGAGTGCCATTCGTGCTTTCAACATCCCACTCATCCCAGGCAGGAGTTGTTTCCTTGAAGCAGGATCATCGATCATCTTGGCTATAAGGAAATTACTTATTTGAGATTGAAGGCATGGATAATCTCCCTGGATACATATCACTACCATGAGAGTGGTTATATATTAAACACGCACGCGCACGCGCACATGCGCGCACCTAAAGGTTTTTGTTGTTTTAAAACGGGGTGTGTAGCCCTGGCTCTCCTAGAAGTTGCTGTGTGGACCAGGAAAGCATTGAGTTCAGAGATCCTTCTGTCTCTGCCTCTAGAGTGCCGGGATTAAAGGTATTACTTCTGGCAACCTAAGGTTGATTTCCCACCCCCCCCCCACATTTGTTTTGTGGCAGGGTTTCTCTGTGTAGCTCTGGCTGTCCTATCACTTGCTCTGTAGACCAGGCTGGCCTCAGATTCACAAGATCAGCCTTTGTCTCCCTCCGGTGGGATTTAAAGGCATGTACCACCACTGCTGGGCTAAATTTCTTAACGATAAGAGCATGGCCCACTGCAAAAAGGTGAGGATACTGCCCTGCACTACCGTAAGTCATCAAAAAAAATTATATATATACATATACATATAACATGCATCTTGGGGAAACCATCCAAAGTGTGAAGCCCACCTACCAAGGACTTGATAGTGTGCACGTCTTAGTCTGGAGCAGTTCAGGTCTCAGCTGGATTGATCACCAGATTTAAAAACTGAAGGATGTCAAATGACAATTTGGAAGATAAGAACGTCTCCCTCCCTGACACTGCTGGAGGACAGTTAGGGAGGCTGAGTGCAGCCGGTGGTGCCCACACCCTCTGCCCGCCTCCACACCATGCCCAGAGCCAGCAGCCAAGCAGCTCCTGTAGGCAAAGCAGCAGGCCAGGCCTCTGCCTGGTAGGTCTGGCTGTGCTCAGCTTCCCCAGCCATTGGTTTCCGCTGGTCACACATGGAGAGTCTGAGGGGCTGATGTCTGAAAGATGGCTGAGGGGTTCGGTGTGAATTTCCTCACCTCTGGAACCTGAAAAAGGAAGTGTGGCAATGTCAGTGGACTTTTCCCCCAACTTGCCCCAATCCCTGGCTCTGAGAAAAGAACCCCTTGCCCCTTGCACAGTGAAGTTAGCAGGGTGGGTGAGCTATGTCACCACTATGGCGGGTGGCAGGGAACATGAACTTATTCTGCTTCCCTTTGCTCTTTAGTTGGGATGAAGATGCTAAGTAGTCCTGGGAAGGAACCCAAGAGCCTCACACACGACACATCCTTGCTGTACCACAGTTTGGTTTTAGTATTTTCGCAGGGAACAAGGCTAGACTGAGGATAGAAGTTAGAGCCTATGTATGCAGTCTACCACTGAGCTACACTCCCACCCTTGAAAGTCACCAGCCCTGGTAGTAGTCAGGGCACAGGCTGGGGTTTAGGAGGAGGACAGACACTGCTCACCAGGGAGGCCAAAGATGCCACCTAGCCGATGGCGGAGGAGCCCGTCCGTTCCCAGGTACATTTTGTTGGACATTCCTATCCTTAACTACCAATGTCATCAAAATCTGACTCCTAACCTCTACCCTGGAGAACAGGTATCTGCCTTCCCACCCTCAGGCTGACCTGGAAGCTGGCCCCAGGGCTGGGGTCCCATCCGGAGCTGTGAGTCGTGACAACTCTGGCTGCTCTTGCCTTTGTGGACCTTGAGGGCTTCACTCCAGTCCAAGCTTGGAATTCCTGTCTGCAACAAAATAGAATCGCAACCTCGCACAGGCCCAGTCAGTCATTTTCCGCACCCCGGGCTTCTTAGGAGAAGCCCTGTTCAGTGCTGGTCTGCTCCAGTCCCTAATGATTCTTCATCCTCCTGCATGAATAAGCAGGACCACATGCACCAGCTGCTCCAAGCAGAAGACAGTCTTAGGAAGAGGTACTTTCCCGTTCTGAATGCTGTACCAAGAAACCTCAGCCACTCGAGCTCGGGAAAACAGTGGCAGAAAACCCTCAGGCAGGTGAACATCAGGCAACATCTGGCAAACATCTGACTTAGAGACAGACAAACCCCAGTGCTTACAGCCCTCCTGAGACCTGACACTGCCCTTCTGGATTGTGGGCCACTTAGGAGTCCAAAGCCAGTGAAGGTTGTCACCTTCACATCCACTTAGGTGCAGGAGAAATGTCAGTGTGGACAATGCTCAGCACAGCAGGGGTATATCTGCTTACAACTCGGAAGAGAGAGAAGGCTTTGCTAGACCCAGTGATTAGGACTCACATGATGGAAGGAAAGAACCAAGTCCCACGGGTCTTCTGACCTCCACATGTATGTTGTGATATGTGCACATGACATGCATGTACAAATGTACAACAAATGTAAAACAAAAAGGCACAGGGTTTGACAGATGACTTGGCAGTTGTGTGTACACTCCTCTTGCAAAGGGCTGCAGTTGAGTGCCCAGCACCCCCCACCTCACAATCACCAGGAACTCCAGCTTCAGGGGACCTCTTCTGGCCTGTCAGGAACCTGCCCTCACATGCACAAACGGAAATACACATGACTTTTAAAAGTAAAACAAAATCTCTTTTAAAATATGTAAGAGCTGTCTCAAAACAAAAACCTCCAAGCTGGTCTGCGGTCCGAGCTCCCATGAGCCACTTCTCTGGAGGGAAAGGACAGGCTAACCCAACCCCCTGCCTCTCGCTGAAAAAGCTCAATTCTTCTACTCCTGAAGACTTCTTAATCAAGTCACTGTCCCTACTAAATGGTAGCTCAGGAAGGTCGTTGAGCTGTGGCATCCCCACCCATCCCCCCATGACCACAGGCCCAGGGCTCAGCCAGCCAGGGTCAGTGCCTGCCTGTGCTAAGCCCTTCCCCTACACTGGCCCAGATTATGCCCTGAAAACAAGGGAGTCTTTTCTTGGCAGCATCAGAGCTGATCCTCACTGAGCAGGCAGATGGCATAGGCAAGAGGAGCTGATGTCCGCTGTGGTCAACACTCAGTTTCGGGTATAAGGAAGAGCTGAGCCAGGGCCTGTCAAAATCTTTGCTTCAGAAGCTTCCAGGTCCTAGAGACCAGCTGTCTAAACCATTTGCTGCTCTTTCTCCTGGGAAGGCAGGGCCTCCCCCCTAAGCATGCCCTTCTTCCCCAACTGTTTCTGAGCTGTGCTCCAGGCAGCCTAGGCCAGCTGTTCTGAGGAGACAGCAGGGGACTCAAAACAGGGAGAAGAACCCATAGCAGTCCCTGGGGGTGTTGCTGGAGGTGCTCCAGGCAAGAGGGCTTCTGATGGAATAGGAACGACATCGGAGGTGGAATCATGGCGACTCGTGGAGGACTCCAGCTTGCACCGAGACTAAGGAAAAGCCTCGAGCATCACTGTGCTCCTTGAAACGCATCAAGGGCTCAATATGTAGCCTTGGCTGCCTGGAACTGCTCTGCAAACCAGAGTTGACCTTGTATTCTAGAGATCTGCCTCCCTCTGCCTCTCGGGTGCTGGTGTTAAAGGTGTGCATCACCATACCTGGGTACTGTTTTCCCCACATCTTTCATGGACCTGACCAGCCTCGAAGGAATTATGGAAGCACTGTTCTGGGAATTGCTAGCCAGATAGAGAGCTCCAAGGCAGCTAGCTGTTTAAGGCTCCTATGCCTATCTGCAAGTCAGGCAGATCACTCCTTCTATGATGAGCAGAGCCAAGTGAAGCAGGGCGTTAGCAGGAGAAATGGAGGCCTAGCAGGTCTGTGGCACTTAAAGACTGTAGGTCAGGAGCGGCCACAACCTGCTCTATTACTTAGGGTCTCTAAATTGTTTTCTGAATGCCTATAGTGGTTCACTTGGTTGAAGTACATCTTACAAGATGGAAGGCAGGATGGGATTACTCCGGCCTCTGGAGTCCCAGAGGTCAGAGAGTTTAGTGCTGGGGAAGGTCAGTGGTGCTCCTGGGCTGGTCTTGGGGGTGAGCAAGGACTGGTCAGCCAGGATCTTGCTATTCTAGTTCTCCAGGGAAGGAAAATGTTCCAAAGGCAGAGTTTGCACTTGGAAAGGCAAGCCCCCATCTGTCAGTGCTTTTCCACTGCTAGCTTCAAGATTCAGTTTGAGAAACTGTCACCAACGAGGTGGCCAAAGACCAGCTACATAAACCACGTTAGGGAAGGAAAGCCTGTAAGGACTGCGAAATTGGTGCCTGAGTCCACTCCTTTCTCTGCTGTCCAGAACCGTGTTTTGAACTAGCAGCTCAATTCCTCACTTGTAGAGAGGAACAGCAATGACAGGCCACGGGGAGTGGAGACATCGTGCTCAGTGGAGAGCAGTAGCTCTCACTTACCATCAACAGAGCTTGGTGGACCCTACAGGACATTCAGCTGATCATGTGCTCCATGACAGCCAGCCGTGATTACCTGGAATATCTCCCACGAAGAATGGCTTGCACCAGTGTCCCCAAGCCACTAAACAGTTACAAAAGAGGCTTCCCTTCTTCCCTGCAAGCCCGACCAGTTGTTTGACTGCTAGATTCTCAAGCCAGTCAGGACCCCTGGAAGGACCTTGAACATTCAGCCCTGTCCTGAGGAGGATTCAGGCTCCTCCTAACAGCTCCACTCGAGTCCAAGACAGAGCACAAGGCCTTGCCCCGCACCGCACACGTCCATTAAGTATCTTAAGGAACACAGCCTTAAGGAGGAACCTGTCCTGCACTTTGCTTCCCCTGACGCGTGTGCGTGTGAGACTCACCGTCTGCACCTGCAGGGCTTCACAGTGATCCATCCCACGACAGACCCATGACTAGTGCATCCGCAGTAGCAGGACAGCAGCGCTGTGACCATCTGTGTATGCGTGTGCCTCTCTCTGAGCGTGGGTATGTGCAGTGAGCGTGGATGTCCCAGAAGGTGTCAGATCTCCTTGAAGCTGGAGTTCCAGGCAATTGTGAGATGCCCGGCTAGAACTGAACTCCCATGCCAGGCAAGGGCAGAGCCACCTCTCCAGCCCCAGGTACCTCTAGTCCTGAGCGTCCATCCCACCTTCAAGGAATCTGAACGATAAAATTCCTAAAGTATTTAAACACCTGTAACAAACGTGTGGTAGTATTTTAAATAGTCCCAAACTGGGGATCACAAATGAGACAAAAAGGGGGGGTGGGGCTTATGCCTGTGGCTGTATGCCTAAGAAAGGGCTAACGTACGGTACAGTTATTAACATTCAGAACGTCTAAGGTCAAACATTACATTAGGTTTTAAAAAGTAATGTAGTTATAATGTGTGTCAGAGATGGCTCAGAGGGTGCCCACTGCCTGGCACAGGCCTGACAATCCGAGTTGGCTCCCTGGAACCCAAGGCAGAAGGGGAATAGATAGAAGAGACTTCCTAAAGTTGTCCTCTGATCTGCTCGCCCCCTAAACCCCCCACGCTAATATATATTAAAACATCGCGACAGCAAGAATAGAGTCATGGAGGAAACCGAATGTGTATGCATCCACTGTACACTAATAATTGGGAAGATCCATCTGTCTGGGAGGGAAGGCGTGAGGGTGTTAAGGCAGTATTTGTTATTTTTACTTCGAATTCCCCCACTATGAGCATTCATTACTCTTCTACATAGAAAGAAGAGGCAGGAAGTCCTCAGTTGTCCGAAGCTGAACCTCTAAGGGAGCAAAGAACCTTCCTTCAGTGGGA
Organism: Rattus rattus; assembly: GCF_011064425.1. NCBI lineage: Eukaryota > Metazoa > Chordata > Mammalia > Rodentia > Muridae > Rattus > Rattus rattus. The sequence continues at coordinate 5,041,278 of NC_046157.1, forward strand.
TTTTGAACAGCGCAGGCACTGGCTCTGGGCACGGCGTGGGGCGTGGGTTGGGGGCTGTGCACCACTCTCTGTGCTCACCCCACAGAAGTTAAAAGAGAACAATCTGAGAGCGAAGGTGGAGGAACCGAGGGAGGGGTACTCCCTTGTGAGGTGCGCTTATCCTGGATCCCAGGGTAGAGAGCAGTCGGGAACCTGCAGTGTCCGGAGACCAAAGATATGACCCTGACGCTCCCCTGCCACTCTCCAGATCCTGTGGTATTCAGGCTTCGTGATCTCCCCGCCCCCACCCCGCTCTGGGACTCAGTTTCCTCCCACTGCAGGTCGACATTCGAAGCGTTCCTCTGCGGCAGCCAGCTACCCACCTATAAGACGTGGTCGCTACTACAGTTGCGTCCGCGTCCCCGACCGGCAGCACGTAGACCGTCCGGGTGGGGGGCGCCGAGGACTGGCCCCTGCGGCTGCCCGGCCCCGGTGCGCGCTCTTGAGCAGCATCCCGGGACCCCGAGCGAGCAGTTCGCACACCGAAATCGCGCTGGTACTGGGTGAGCGGCACGGCACGGCTGGGCTCCCGCGCGCCGGCGACGGACGGGCTCCCGCGCGAGACGCTGCAGTCCGCGCCTGGCTCCTCGCTCCCCGGGTCCGGGTAACCGTGCAGAGTCAGCGGCACCGCTACGTCCGAGCGGTCCAGCTGGTTCCAGCGCCGGGCCAGGCAGCACAGCCGGCTGATGCAGGGCCACGCCATGCCGCTCGGCCGCGCGCCTGCGCCGCGCGCGCACGCTACCCCGTTGCCCCTGCGCAGCTCTGCGCCCCGCAAGAACGGCCTACGGGCAGTCCTAACCTGCTGGCGGCCTTTCGTGGTTGAACCCAGAGTTCCCCGAATGTGAGCTCAGAAATCAGACCTGGGCTTCACAGAGGGTGAGGTCGGAGGGACGCATTTCCTTCATTCTGCCTGCTTTTTAAAACAGGCATCAAGAAGTCTCGTGTGGCAGGGCCAGAGGACTCTATTGGGGCTTGTGGACATGGCTGGCTGCAAAATAGAGTTAAGCTGTACGGAGGGGACTCGGTGGTCACCCAGAGTGGAAGTGGGGTCAACAAAGAGGGTGATGCAAGTGAGGACTTGGGGCCATGTTTCCCAAAAAACGTGTTTGAGTCAGCTCGTGAATCACCGTTTGTTGTGATTATACTATGCTGTTTTAAATGGGTGACAATCAATCCAGTTTTCCTTAAGAATTGTCATAAGCTCCAATGGCCCTTTCCCAGTTTCCTTCCCTGATGTGCGTGTGTGCTTGTTTCATTGCAGGGTTGTATTCCAACCTGAATGAAGGTCAGTTAAATGCAGAGACAACATCCACCTGCCCTCTACCTTCCCATGGCCTCCCATGTGTATCCTGCGTGCACTCAGACCTGCAACCATAGAAGTGGTGGTGGTTACACTAAGTTCTGGCTGAACCTGGAAAGTATCCAGTCTGCACCTCAGAGGACTCCCTAGTCTGGACCAGTTAGTCAGCTCTTCTCCCTAACTTCATTATACTGGAATGGCATACCATTGCTGATTTAACACCCCAAGTCAGACTTTGGCCCCATACTGACAGTTAAATCTGGAGCTGCAAAAACCTTTACCAAAGTTGCATTCATGGGTTGGTGGTTAGAATATGCTTGGCCCAGGGAGTGGCACTATTAGAACATGTGGCCTGTTGGAGTAGGAGTGGCCTTTTTGGAGGAAGTGTGTCACGGTGGGGGTGGACAATGAGACCCTCCTCCTAACCATGTGGGATCCAGTCTTTCTTAGTGGCCTTCAGATGAAGGTGTAGAACTCTCAGCTGCTCCTGCACCATGCCTGCCTGGATGCTGCCATGCTCCCACCTTCATGATAAGGGACTAAACCTCTGAGCCTGTAAATCAGCCCCAATGAAATGTTGTCCTTATAAGACTTGCCTCGGTCATGATGTCTGTTCATAGCAGTAAAACCCTAACTAAGGCCATGGGGACCCCTAAAAGTCCTCCGTGAGCCAGGCCAACTGACTTTGTGAGGTGGGAGCCAGGCTTTGGGCTAGTCAACCTGGCAGATGACGGTTAGTAAGTATGAAATAATCCAGGGGAGAAATTCACAGATCACCACTCCTACCAAGACAACTCAGGGTACAGGAAGTCCTTTGATTTGCTGACGATGAAGAGCGGACTAGTGCATCAGATGGGCTCTTGGTATGGAAGCACTTTAGGGCAGGGGCTTTAAGTCAAAGGGCAGAAATCACATGCAAGGTGCAAGGTGGGCAGGTTTTTCTTTGGGGGTGGGTTGGGCGGTTGTTTTGGTGGGTTGGGGTGTTTTGTTTTGTTTTGTTTTAACAACATACTGTTTCACAGACGGGAAGGAGCAACCTTTTAACCATATAAGGTTGTTTTTCTGGAGGAACCTTTTGTATATATCCAAAATACTTTCCCATTAGGGGAACAGGATTTTTTTTTCTTTTTTCCCCTCCTCCTCTTCCTCTTCCTCCTCCTTTTCTTTTTCAGAAGACAAAATATTGATAACAAACTAAGTAAGGGTCCAGAAGGAAGAAGTGTAGTGTCAGGGTACCTGACAAGTGCCTAACTCTTAAGCAACTTTAGTTAAAATTCTTTTTCATGGCCAGTGAGATGACACAGTGGGTAAAGGCACTTGCCACCAAGCCAGGTATCCTGAGTTCAATCCCAGGGAACCAAATGATGGAAGGAACTCCCGACAGTGTCCTGTCACCTCTGAGTACAAGCACTTATATACAAAGACAAGATACACAAGGAAGTGCAATCAAATATCTTAAAGTTGTGCTTATTTTATGTGTATGAGTGCACGTATGTATGTGGACCATGTTCATGCAGAGGCCAGAGAGGGAATCAGATCCCCCAGACTAGGCCTACAGATGGTTCTGAGCTAAGAACTAAACCAGAGCCCTCTGCCAGGGCTCTTAGCCAGAGGATCATCTTTCAAGCCCTGTAAAAATATTTTTAGATTAAAAAATTTAAATAAGTAGTTTTATAGAAAAGATAACTAAAGTGGGAATTTCTGGTTTCATTGGAGACTCAGTTGTGTCATGTGATTTTTTTTTTCCCCTGGAAGCTGACTTATGAGAGGATGTTTTGCTGAGAACAGACATGTGGTGGTTTTTTTTCTGGAAGCTGTCTGGTGAAAGGGCATGCGATGTTGCTGGAGCAGACCCTTGAGAGGACGTGTGATGTTTGGAAAGAGTATAAGTATGACCCAAGAGACAGTGGACGACACTCTGGCATTGGTTCTCCTTCCTTTCTCCTCTGATCTTAGCGGTGAGTTCTTAGAAACGGACCAAAGAACTTCTGGTGGTGTCCCCGCTGCTTCTTGCTGCTTCCGTGGACTCGTGCTGATAGGTGGGGCCCTGAGGTATCCTCTGGATTCAGTGCAGCCACTGCTGCTGCTTTATGTCTGGTCTTTTGCTATCGGACTGGACTGGTGGCAATGAAGATTGGAAATACTTGGAAGATTGTAGCCACCTCCCTCCCCTACCTTTGGTCATTGGGCCGTAAGGGAGACTGAAGCGTTTAAGATTCCTTATTGAAGTAGGTTTTGAAATATCTAAGCCTACAGAAAAAACTGGGAATGTATCCAACAGATAAAAAAAAAAACCAAATCTTTTAACTCATGTTCTGTAGTGTCAGAGATTGAACACAAGATTTTGTACATCCCTGGGCGACCTCCACACAACTTTACTTGTTCATTCATTCACCAAACTTACTTCATACTAGGGCTGACACTAGGTTCCCTCGAGTTTAGTGTGCTGGAGCCAAGAAATGTCAGGCCAGATGTTATAAATGGGGGAAGTAAGGCTGAGTTCACCTAAGGGAGGAGGACTGGGCCTGTGGATGAGTCAAAGGATTGCAGGATCAGCCAGACATCGTAAGGTGCAGAGCAGAGCTGACTTTGATGGACACACAAGGAGTTAAATTTTTCCTGGGTGACAGGAGTGGATGGCTTGTATTCTGACACTCTATCAGTCACATGGACCAATGGCATTCTCTATGCCAGCTAGAGAAATAGTCTTCACAGTCCAGGGACTGGAGAGATGAGGGACTGCACTAGGGCATTAGCACAAGGGGAGGAGAGGAAGGGCTGAGCTCTAGGACTGAGAAGCCAGGCAGGGAAACCTGAGATGGCACAGAGGTAAAGACACTTGGAGCCAAGCCTGACAGCCAGAGTTCAAACCCCAGGACCATGGGGTGAGAGGGGAGAACCAACTCTTATGAATTCTCTCCTGATACCCACATGTGTAGAGCCTGGTTCTGGTGCTAAGGTCCTGTTCCCCAACTGGTTCTTGACCGATCAATAAAGATACTGAGGACAGCATGGGGCACTTAGAGTTGTGTGGGAGGCTGCAGGGAGAATCAGGGAACAGGGGAAGAAGAGGGAGGCAGAATCAGCAGGAGATAAAGCCAACCAGCCATGTGAGATTTCAGTTGGAGTGACCAATGGCCACTCTACCTGATTATGCTTCAGAGGGCAGGGGAGGTTTAGAATTACCTTGAGTTAGCAAAGGCGTTTTAAGATTGACGTGTGTGTGTGTGTGTGTGTGTGTGTGTGTGTGTGTGTGTGTGTGTGTGTTGTTTTTATTGGTGGATCCAAGGGAATCTGGGTGGGTGGGGGGGCTAGAGCTTAAAGCAGCATAGCAAAAGTTACATTCCACACATAAGCATGGCATGGATCGATCCTTTTATTTATTTTCCTTTTATGTGTAAATTTTATGGATATGTTGCCTGCATATATGTGTGCCACTTGTGTGTAGTGCCACAGGGAGCCAGCAGGGGTTGTCAGAGCTTCCGGATCTGGAAGTACAGACAGTCGTGAGCCACCATGTGAGTGCTGTGAACCAAACCTAGTTGTCAGGAACTGCAGATAGTGTACTTAACCACTATGCCACCTTTCCAGCCCCCAAAGGTAGAAACCTTTGAACACCTCTCAGGCTTCTCTTTCAGATGGCCTCGCTTTTGCTAGCAGTGCTGACTTGCATGGCAGTGTGGTTCCAGAACCTGTAACTACCACTGTGCTTCAGCAGACGTATTTACTAGACAAGCTCAGAAAGCCCACACCAAAACTGAAGCCACAGAGGTCCCCCGTTAGGAAATGAATGTAGAAGGAGATGAGACAGCCACCAGTGGGCAGCATAGCCAAGTAGCATACAGGCCAGGGAAACCTGGCCTTGGAAACAAACTACAGCAGAGAGGTCGAGCTATGGGTGCTTAATACCCACAGTGTACAATTCAAAGAGGGAGCACCAGCTGCCCTTTGTAGGCTTGTATGGGCAGCATGAGACTTCAGCCTGGGTCCCTGTGGCAAACAGTCTTCCTCAATGCTCTAGCACTGAACTCGAAAGGATCCCATCCTGACCACCATAGAACTTAATCTTCAAACTGTGATTTACTGAGAGAGCCAACAATCTGGGATGCAGAGGAAACTCTGCCTTCAAAGTTTAGTCTAGAATCATCTAGATTAACGTTAGCAAACGGTAGTGTGTGTGCCCTAAGGTGCTTTTATGGTGCACATGCAGGTTCCTTCAGTACTGACATGGTTTGGGGGAGGGGCCATACATTTATTAGTGTGTGTGTGTGTGTGTGTGTGTGTGTGTGTGTCATGTGTTATGCATGTATGCGGCCCACACGTATGTGGGAGCTAGAACAGAGTAGCCCTTTGACTGGACTGGAATCTTGCTGCTTCTGGCTAGGCTGCCTGCGGTGAGCTTTTAGGATCCTCCTGTCTTCTGAGTCTCTCGTCCAAGGCTAAGTTTACAGACAAGAGCAGCCATGTGAGGCATTCTGCATGGGTGCTAAGGGTTGGAATTACTACCTCATGCTTTCTGGAACAAACCCTCTTACCCTCTGAGTCACTTTCTCAGTCCCAGATGTGGTCTTACAAAGTACCCCCATTTCTCCCTACAAAACTAAGTAAAATTCACTCTTACAGACTGTGGGACCAGTGAGGTAGCTCAGTGGATGAGGATTCCTGCTGCCCGCAGACCTGGGTAGGTTCCTGAGACTCAGTGCTGGGAAGGGACCTGATTCCCACAAGTTGTCTTCTGACCTTCTGTGTGTGTGCCGTAGTATGTGTGCTTTCTCCCCAGTGACGGACAAATGCTAAAGACTCAAACCCTGATAATATAGAATATGTGAAGTCTCTGTAACTCCCCACTGGTCACAGTCTACAGGAACTGTTTATGATTTACATTGACATGGCATCCTGTCACTCGGCAATCAGATAATTGTCCGGCTCCTTAAGCATGATGGAGTGCTCGAGCACAAAGCCGTGAGCGTCAGTACGCCATACAGAACAGTAGAGAGTCGGGCCACAGATAATAAAACTGGGGAAGCTGGGAAAGGGTCCCCAAGGCCAACGACACTTGGGGTCCAGAAGGCATTAAAGAACAAGTCAGTACTGAAAGAATCTTTCTCCTCTTCTTCCTCTTTTTCTTCCTCCTTCTCTTCTTCCTCTTCTTATACACAATTGTAAATAATTTATTCATTTTACATCCCAATATCAGCTTCCCCCTCCTCCCAGTACCCCTGCAAACCTCCTCCCATTCCCCCTCCCCTTCCTCTCTGAGAGGGGGTAACCCCCTCCCTGCCACCCCCTTTCTTTTCTTTATGTCTGACACAATCTCATGAACTGTTTTTGTTTGTTTTTCCAACTGAGCTTTGTCTCGATGAGTTAAAACAACATGTCTCTTTAAATTCCTTGCATTCATAGTTATGTGTCCGTAATAACATGTGGTTCTGTTTTCCAGTACGGCTTGCCTAACTTGCCCTGGTTCCTGTCCAGTGCCCCAATAGCCAGGAATACTGTACTTAAGGTGTTAATAGAGCCGAGCAAACCATGAGCAAAGCATTTCATTTTATTTTGTTTTGTTTGGGCTTTGGGTTTTGGGGGTAAGGTTTTGCTATAAATCCCTGCCTGGCCTTAAGCTCACAGGGATTGGCCTCCCTTGACCTCTGAGTACTGCAATTGAAAGCATACACCATCCTTCCCCATGACATTCTATTTAGTGCTTGTGAGTCCAGCCATCTGCAGCATTACAAAGTCTACCATAAATACAGCACTTTATCCTCTGAAATAGGTGGCAGCCTTTGCCCTCTGAATTCCCTCCTTGAATCAGGCAGGCCTTTGGGACACGTACATTGTGAGTTTTCTCAGGCTGTGGTGCATTTCAAAGGCACAAAAGAGTAGGTCACCTCATCTGACTACACAACAGGAGCCACCCACGCGCTGCCTCAAAGGGCTGTGACTGCAGAGGCCACATTGTATTTCTGTACCAGATTTAGACAGTTTCCAACGCATCCTGTGAAAAGCAAAGACTCGTTCATCTGGAGGGGGACACTGCCCCCTTGTTTCCAGTCGTAAGCCCCCAGTTAGGGATATCAGAGATGACCGTAGCTTTTCAAACCCTGAAATGCAGTTTTAGTTTATAGGCTCGGGGATCATAAGCCCCCGCAAAGACAGTAAAAGGGTCTGCTCAGCAGATATTTAAAACTCTCTTTACAGGGATGAAGAGGTGGTTCCAAAGTTAGAAGCACTTGCTGCTCCTGCAGAAAACCCGAGTTTGGTTCCCAGTACCCATGTGACATCTCACAAGCTGCTGACACTCCACTTCCAGGGGATCTGACGGCCTCCTTTGACCTCCAAGGGTTTCTTCATGCACATGGTGCACATACATACTCTCTGGCACATATATATACATATAACAAAATGCACATAAATGTTGTTGTAAAAATATAAAAATAAAAAAAAGTAAGGTTATCTTTTATCCCGCTAGGTCTGACACCACAGTGCCCCAAGATATCTGCTAGATATCTTGGCGGAAACACATCCCAGCCGCACTTTCCTACACTCAAACCCCCACATAAAAGAACACACAACACAATAATCTTAGATCCAATTGGTAAGATATAATTGCCCACCTAAACATACAAAGCCCAGTACCAGCCATCCCTTAAGAACATTCATAACAACCTGTAAATACACAGAGCGGAATCTTGACGTCCCCTGCCATATTGTCCTGCCACAGCTTCTCTCCCTGTCCCTCCTCTCTTCCTCCTTTCTGTTCCAGTCTCCTCCTCTTCCTTCAAAGTTTTCTCCCGCCCATCCTTCCTTCTTAGCCAATGACAGGCCTCCTTCTATCTTGTACCTGCCTCACCTGTGACGTCATCCCACACATAAATATTATGTGAATAGTCTGACATAATAGCGCAAGCCTTTAACTCTTGCACTCAGGAGGCAGAGGCAGGAGGATCTCCATGAGTTTGAGGTCAACCTGGTCTACATAGTGAGTTCCAGGTCAGCCAGGGCTACATATCAAGACGCTATCTCAAAAATTAAAGTAAACAAATGAAATGTCTTTGCCAAGTATAGGCACACATCTTTGTGAATAGCTATGCCATGGGCTGGAGAGGTGGCTCGGCGGTTAAGAGCATCCATTGCTCTTGCAGAGGACCTGGGTTCAGTTCCCAGGACCCACATGGCAACTGACAACTTTCTGTAACTCCAGTTCCAGGGGATCTGGTGTTCTCCTCTGACAGTTGTGGGCTCTCACATACATGTGGTGTAGATGCACACACTCAGGAACACACATACACACCACACACACACTATTTCTTTTAAGTCAGGATATAACTATGCAGCTTTTGCTGGCCTAGAATTCCTTATGTGGAGTAGGCTGCCATCAAACTCAGAGAAATCCACTTGCCTCACTAAACTGGCTATAAATATTTTTTTGAAAAAGTAGGATGTTTTGTTTAGACAATATGGCGGTGATGCAGCTAAAACATGGCTGACATCCGACATTCAAGGGCCCATATGATTCAGTACAAAATGACTGACACTGTACGTCAGGGGGACTCCAAAGGAAACAGTGATTGATGAATGGTGTTTTGTAATTAATTTTGTCAAAGGACCACTTTTTCTTCTTTTTCCTGTTATGTATAAAAATGGCCTTTTCCCCTCCCTCTCTCCCTCCTTTCCTCCCTGTGTGTGTGTGTGTGTGTGTGTGTGTGTGTGTGTGTGTGTGCTAGCTTTTATGCGCTAGATTATGCTTGCTTGAATGCCTGCTGACAGCTGTCTACCCAGTGGTTTATGTGGCAGCCTTTAGCCAGAGTGAATAAAGTATGTCTTATCTGCTGATAATCCCTTCAACCTCCCATGATGCACCCCCCTCTCCTGGCATTAGAGCATGGACCTCACACCCATTGTCCTGGATGGGCAAAGGGTTGGTTATTAGTAAGGACACAGATGCCATTGTATCCTTAATGTCAGGTTCAAATCTTTAATTTATTTGCCTGTATGTTGGTCTTAAGATGCCATCTTCAGCCTGGTAAAAGTGACCCCAGCAAACCTTACTGGGTTTTCATGAAGTCCGTGAACCTCTCTGCAAGTTGATCTTCTGGGGACCTGCTGTGCAGGTGTTGAGAAGAAGACAGTCACAGTCTAGAATCTATAAGGGTCAAATGTAACATATGCAGACATTTTAGAAAAATTTAAAGTCTGTCCTGAGAGTATATAGAATATTTAACTTTTAAGATTGTGTGTGTGTGTGTGTGTGTATGTGTGTGTGTGTGTGTGTGTGTGTGTGTGTGTGTTGGTTGGTTTCTTTTCTGTTGCTAAGATAAAACACCATGACCAAGGCAACTTACATAAAGAATGGTTTATATGAGCAAAGTGTCCCAGAGGAATGAGTCCATCACTATCGTGGTGGGAAGGCATGGCGGCTACACCAGCAAGCTGAGAGCTCACGTTTGGAACTGAAAACAAGAAGCAGAGGAAACAAACCGGAAATAGCAAAAGATTTTAAATCTTTTTTTAAAATACTTATTTATTTATTTTATGTATATGAGTACACTGTCGCTGTCTTCAGACACACCAGAAGAGGGCATCAGATCCCATTAGAGATGGTTGTGAGCCACCGTGTGGTTGCTAGGATTTGAACTCAGGACCTCTGGAAGAGCAGTCAGTGCTCTTAACCGCTGAGCCATCTCTCCAGTCCCAAGATTTTAAATCTTAAAGCCTGTCTGGAGTGAAATACTTCTTCCCACAAGGCCATACCCCTAAACCTCCCCAACAGCTACACCAACGGGAACAAATGCTCAAACGTATGCGCCCACATGGATATGAAGGCACATGCCGGCCTGTAATCCCGACACTCGGGAGGCAGATGCAGACTGATCTCTGGGGGCTCAAAGCAAGCTTGGGCTACACAATGCCTTCCAGGCCAGCAAAGGCTGTATAGTCAGACCTTGTCTCAACAAAACAAAACAAAAACCAAATGCACAAGCCTATGGGAATGTTCTCATTCAAAATCATTGCTCTGTGTGTGTGTGTGTGTGTGTGTGTGTGTGTGTGTGTGTGTGTGTGTGTGTGTGTGTGTGTGCAATGTTTATGAGGGTGCCTGTGACATCCAGAAAGTGTCAAGTCTCCTGGAGCTGGATTCACATTCACAGGCAGTTGTGAGCTGCCCAGGAATCAATTTTAATTCCCGTACATTACACTATAGTCAACTATTAAATGGATAAAATAAATGGAATATCCTCAACCAGTGTTCAGTTGTGTATACTCCAGTATGACTTAATGCGAGAAAACTGTAAGTCTCAATCACCCTTGTATCTTTTGCGAAAATGAAGCCCAGAGCAGTTGCCTTACTTGGCAGAGGTCAGCTTGGATCACACAGCTGCAGTCCACTAAAGTCCTACACTTTAGTCTAATTTACCCATCACTAACAGGTCCCTCGTCAGAGGGAAGATCTGTCAGATGCCCATGTGTGAGGAAGACACTCATTATTAACCACAGACCACGGGTCTCTAATTTTTGTCCTGAAAGATACTCTTCAGATTCAAACATAAAATGTTTTAAAGATATATTATTTCTCACTCTTTTTATATTGCAGATCTTCCGATTGAAAGTGAGAGTGCTGTTGTCTCCCTCAAAGGTTTTTTGTTTGTTTGGTTTTGGTTTTTATCAAATAGGGTTTCTCCATGTCGTTCTGGAACTTTTGCCCTGGAACTTGCTTTGTAATACAGGCTAGTCTGAAACCCACAGAGAGCCTCCTAGCATCTGCCCCCAGAGTCCTGGAATTAAAAGCATGCTCCACTATACCTGGCTCAACGTTTTTAAAAGTTCTTTAGATGGTGATGAATGAATAAAAGTCTGCAACACCCCAACTTGTTTTGTTTTGTTTTGTTTTGATAAGAGTTTGTTAGACTCTCTCTCATCACATCTTCTTGCTTAGATGCTCCCTGGCTACTGTTGTAGCTTCTCATTCCCAATGTTTGAGAAAGTGCTGGTTGCCACCCTTATACTTTCCTTATTCTACCTTCACATTGGTACAAAATTATTCTGGAAGATAATACTGTCAAGAAAGGTCACTTTACCATTCACACTCAAAGTGACTGCTACTTCTTGTTCATGTACTGTATTGTCATTCTCACTAATGCAAAGGAGGAGTGTTTGTGAACTACAACTGCTTCCTCAATGTTACAACCCAAGACAACTCTGTTTGATAGGACTTACCTGCTTTTCCAAAAACATGTTTCCATTGGATTTGAATATATTTATTTGCCTTAAAAATTAATCGCCGACAAAATTGGAGAACAAAATTTATTTAGTGTATCTCGTCTTTTTATTGACTTTTACCAGATCCTTTAACCATTCAAGGAGAAGTACTACAGAATGAGTAAGGTGCTTGAGGTATTTACAGAGGGCACCCCAAGCTCGGACACCGTAATTGTCTATGAGACAACTGTAACATTATACGGTGATGATCAATTTAGCGAAAGGGAATGGGTGGGGAGAAAAAGTTGGTGGGAGGATGGGGAGAAGTGGGACTAGGAAATGAAGAATCAGAGAGAAGAAGTGAGAGGACATTGAAAGACTAGTCAGCGCCAATGGGAAAAACGGTTTCCTCGTGCACAATGTGTCTTTGCTGATGTAAAAGGAATACTGAGTAAGAGGAAACAACATAAGCCATGCTGTCCACAGCATGCAGGGTATCAGAATATTCGATGCCAAATGACAATAAGCTGAGATTGCTGGTGTTCTTATAAAACCCTTTTCCGGGCAGGCACTAACCCAAACTGCCTATTTTTCCAAACTGTAAGTGCTTCCGCCTGATTAGTGGTCCCTGTTATGTTTTCAATATTTTTATTTAGTTCTTGTTTTTAAATCTCTGTGTAAGATCTCCACTTACCTGTAATTTTAAAGATAACTTTTAAAAGTATAGTTAGGAGTTTACGCTGGTTTAGGAGAGTGGTACTTCTTTAAGTTCTATGACTCAGGAACCAAACGTCATTGACTAGGTTTACTGTGCCTAGCATGAGTCTCCCGTTAAACCCACCCAGACGGCTGTTGGTTACTGCCAAGAGGTAAGTGCCACTGTTGAGACCATGGATACACTTCATCTCAAATGTCTTGAGATAAACCTATCAAAGGAGATCAGCACAGAGACTCAGAAGACAAACTGTATGCTCACTCCTATCCGTGGTCCCTGGCTCCAAATCTTGAGATGTGAATGCATTTCTTGACATGACCGTATAAAACCAGAAAAGCAAAAAGGGACCATTCCAGGGAGCTCTATAGAGAGTAACAGAAGGGATGCTGGTGATAAGAAGGGGGAATGGAAAGAAAATGATCTCTTTCTAAACATGTTTGCTTTGGGCATATAGAAAGCCCACTCATTTTTGCATTGATTTCACATTCTCCCACTTTGCTATAATGGTTGACAATTTCGAGCACTCTTCTGGTGGAATTTTTGGGATCTCTTTTGTATATAATTATATCATTTATGTTTGGGGATTTTTCCCTATTCATTCCTCTAATTTTCTTCTCTTGAGCTATTGCTCCACCTAGTGTTTCAGCACTGTACTGAAAAGCAGTGTACCTACTAGCACAGCAGTGTATTATTAATGGTGTCGGGGACTGACTCTATCCCGTAGGTCTCAAGTTGAGCCTGTCATTGTTGGCTGTTCCTTCAATATCTTCTCCATCTTTACCCTTGCCCATCTTGTAGGCAGGACACATTTTGGGTTGAAGGTTTTGTGAGTGGCTTGATATCCCCTTCCTTGAATGGGAAGTCCCGCCTGACCTCAGGAGATGACCCCTTCAGTCTCCATATCCCCAGCTGCTAGGAGTCTCAGCCAGGGTCATCCCCAAACAGAGCTTCCCCAGTCCCAGGTCTCCAGTTTGTCCCAGAGATGCCCCCCCACCCTGATTTCTGTTCTAACTCCCAGCCCTCTCCCACTTTGTCCTCTCCTTTGTTCCCCTCCCCATCCCTTCTCCCACCCAGTACTCTTCCTCTATCCACCTCCGATGACAATTTTGTTTTCCCTTCTGAGTGAGATTCACACATCCTCCCTTGGACCCTCCTTATTACTTAGTGTCTTTAGGTCTGTGGACTCTGGTTATCTTATACTGTATGGCTAATGTTCTCTTATAAGTGAGTACATAACTTGTACGTCTTTCTAGGTCTGGGTTATTTCACTCAGGGTGATATTTTGTAATTCCACCCATTTTTTTCCCTCCAAATTTCATGTCTTTTTAAGAGGCTGAGTAGTATTCCATTGTGCAGATGTACCAAATTTTCTTTATCCATCCTTCAGTTGTGGGACATCTCGGTTGTTTCCAGTTCCTGGCTACTATGTATAAAGCTGCTTTGAACCTAGTTGAGCAAGTCTCCTTGTGGACTAGTATAGTGTCTTTTGAGTATAGGCCCAGGAGTAGTGTAGCTGGGTCTTGGGTAGAGCTGCTCCTGTGATTTTGGGATTGTATCATTAAGTCATTTACTTGTGCTCTTTCTGAGTTTTTAATTTATGCAATTAGAGCTAATATTTCCCTCCTAGAACTGCATTCAGTGTGTTCCATGTGTCTTATTGTCCCATGTTTTACTTTTCAACTAGTTCCAAGGTTTCTACTTATCTATTTCATGACTTCTCCTTTGAACTATTCACCACTCAGTTATGAGTAATTTGATCTCCTTGAGTTTTTGTACTTACTAGGGATTTGTTTGCTAGTCATTTAAAATCTGATCTGAGTATGTTTAGATAGGATACATTAAGTTATTTCACTGTTTCAGAGTTTCTGGAGATTCGTTTCACTCCCCTTTATATGATTGTATTCAGAAAAGCTTCTGCAGCTACAGAGTAGAATGTAATTTTTTTGGTGTTTATGTGGAACTTTTGCTATCTCTTAATTGGCATTTACTCCTAAATCTTTTATCTTTAGGTGGGCATAATTATATATATTATATAGATACATAAAAGTATAACTCATTACAATGTGTAATTCAATACCAGATACTACTCTACTATATTCGTCTGGTAACATTCACTGGTGTGTGTGTGTGTGTGTGTGTGCGTGTGTGTTGTTATATGTACCATAGCTTTTCAATGCTTAGCAATCTTCCAAGCATAAGAATATCCTTTTATAGAACTACCACTTGGCTGTAAATGTAGCATTGGTTTGTGTGTTGGTGTATGTCTTATATAAATATATTTCTCATTCTCTCTCTCTCTCTCTGTGTGTGTGTGTGTGTGTGTGTGTGTGAATATAATAAAAGGGGCTATTTTCTAAAGATAAACATCTTTATGTTTACGGCAGATAGCTTTACATTGACATGCATCATGCAGGATTCATGTTTCTTTGTAAGAACTGACTTCTGGAAGGGAGCCAGTGGATTGTCCTTGGTACACTGGCTGACAATAAAATGATCACCTTATTCACATCTGTGAATTATTTTTTGTGTGTAAATGGCTCCATCTCACCAGCCAGAAAAGCACTATTTTAAAGAATCATGATTTTTGTCATGTTTATGTACATAATTTGTGGTAATTTCAATTTCATTGTATCAATATGTTATAGAAGAGGATTGTATTAGGTCTTCTTTCCTTCCGGCAACACCTTTGGGGACGTTAAGTCTCTGTCTCTCTGTCTCTCTCTGTATGTGTGCTTGTGTGTGTGTGTTTGCACGTTCGTGTGTGAAGTTGTCCTTCTAGTTCTTCAGCATTCCTGATTATCTGGCTTTTACACTCCTCCCCGTCTACTTCCACAGCTCCCCAACGGCCTTAGGTGGATGAGTTGTGTTGGAAATGTATCCATTGGTGCCGGGTCCCACACAATCAGTTGTTTTTAACCCAGTCCTTACTCAGAAGTGGTTGCTGTTGCAGAATAAGGAAGCATGTTTGACATGGTGTGAGATCTATACTTATTTGTGGATGTAATGCTTAGAAATCAGTTAGAAATTATTTTCTTTTAGGGAAATGGCATGTTCTCCTCCCGAATCCATGACTATCTTAGCTGCCTGGAGTTGGCTGTTCAGTACCAGGCACATTTACCCTCCTGTTGATCAGACCATCATTCCATTGAGACAACTGGGTACCAACAAGATGTAAGTGCTACAATTGCAGCCTTGCAGATATCCCGCCCTGCTGGAAACCTTGAGAATTCTTTGTAGAATGAGAATTTAAAAGCACGAGTGAACAAACCACACACTGTAAAACGGCCTGCGGCCTGCGGTCTTCTACCCTGCAAGTGCATCTTTGCATGGCTACAGGCGTTTCCGAGATCCGTGATTTTCTTCTGATCGTTGTAAGCTGGGAAAGCAGGGGTGAGAAGCATAAGGAAAACAACAACACTGTTCCAGAGAAGCCTGGCCTCAGAGCTACAGGGAAATGGCTCCTCTCTGTGAATCTGCCAGGAAGAGTGCGTGAGCAAACCCAGGTCAGAGCCTCCCTAGCATGTGTAGTTGAACTGCAGAGAGGGGAGTGGTAAACACAAACCAACGTGTCCCTCTTTTGTGAGTAATCACTGAGATGGGAAGGGTGAGTGCTCAAAAGGATTCCTAGAGCACTAGGAGACGCAGGTGATTCCCCTTAGGAGTAAAACTCTATTGGATGTTGGGAAACTAAAATACCACAGAGTCTAAAGGATTATCACAGCAAAACCTCCACTCCACAGTTCTAATGGAATGTGAATTCTTTTTTTTTTAATTTTTAAAATATTTTATTTTTATTGGATTTTTATTTACATTACAAATGTGATCCCCTTTCCCAGTTTTCCATCCATAAATCCCTGATCCCATCCCCCCTCCACCTTCATCTATGATGAGGATCCCCCACCCATCCACCCACCCCTTCCCACCTCCCTGCCCTGACATTCCCTTACACTGGCAGGACCAAGGGCTTCTACACTCTTTGGTGCCCAATGAGGCCGTCCTCTGCTACACATGCAGCTGGAGCCATGTGTATTCTTTGGATAGTGGTTCAGTCCCTGGGAGCTCTGGTTGGTTGGTACTGTTGTTCTTAAGAGGTTGCAAACCCCTTCAGCCCCTTCAATCCTTTCTCTAACTCTTCCAGTAGGGAACCTGTTCTTGGTTCGATGTGGCTGCAAGCATTCACATCTGTATTTGTCATGCTCTGCCAGAGCCCCCTAGGAGACAACAATATCAGGCTCCTGTCAGAATAACACTTCTTGGCATCAGTAATATTGTCTGGGTTTGGTGGCTGTATGTGTATGGGCTGGATCACCAGGTGGGGCAGTCTCTGGATGGCCTTTCCTTCAGTCTCTACTCCAAAGTTTATCTATATATTTACTCCTATTAATATTTTTGTTCCCCCTTCTAAGAAGGACTGAAGCATTCATCCACACTTTGGTCATCCTTCCTCTTGGGCTTCATGTGGTCTGTGGATTGTATCATTGGGTAACCCAAGCTTTTGGGATAATATCCACTTATCGGTGAGTGAATACCATGTGTGCCTTATGGGATTGGTTTACCTCACTCGGGATGATATTTTCCTATGAATTTGCCTATGAATTTCATGAAGTCATTGTTTTTGATAGCTGAGTAGTACTCCATTGTGTAGATGTGCCACATTTTCTGTATCTATTCCTCTGTTGAAGGGCATCAGGGTTCTTTCCAGCTTCTGGCTATTATAAATAAGGCTGCTATGAACATAGTGGAGCATGTATCCTTGTTATATGTTGGAGCATCTTTTGGGTATATGCCCAGGAGAGGTAGAGCTGGGTCCTCAGGTCATATTATATCAAATTTTCTGAGGAACCTCCAGACTGACTTCCAGAGTACTTGTGCTAGCTTGCAATCCCATCAAAAAATGGAGACATGTTCCTCTTTCTCCACATCCTCACCAGCATCTCTTGTCAACTCAGTTTTTTTATTTTAGCCATTCTGACTGGTGTGAGGTGGAATCTCAGGGTTGTTTTGATTGCATTTCACTGATGACTAAGGATGTTGAACATTTCTTTAGGTGCTTCTCAGCCATTCGGTATTCCTCAGTTTAGAACTCCTTATTTATCTCTGTCACCCATTTTTTAATAGGGTTATTTGATTCTCTGGAACTCTTCTTGAGTTCCTTGTGTATATTAGATATTAGCCCTCTATCATATCTAGGATTGGTAAATATTATTTCCCAATCTGTTGGTTGCCATTTTGTCCTAATGATAGTGCCCTTTGCCTTACAGAAGCTTTGCAATTTTATGAAGTCCCAATTGCAGAGGAAATTTTCCCTAGTACCCATGTGTTAGAGGCTCTTCCCTACATTTTTTTTTTAGTTTTGTAATTATATTTATGTACAGAAAACTTAAGTGTACATTTAACCCAGTTTAGTGGCGAGTTCTTTAGCCTTTGCCTTTTCCAGCTTGGCAATTCGAGCCACAGACTTAGGATCCAGGATGTTGTCTCCCCAGTGGCAGTGGATCTCGTCATATCTGTCATTATAATTGGTCCTAACAGCGTCCACCAGCTTAGCCAGAGCACCCTTGTCTTCCCAGTTAACCTGTGTGAAGGCAACAGTGGTGCACGTCTTCCTGTGGACCAGGCGCCCCAGCCTGGCCTTTCCCTTGATGATGCAGTAGGGCACCCCCATCTTTCAACACAGGGCAGGCAGGAAAACCACCAGCTCAATGGGGTCTACATCATGGGCAATCACCACCAGCTGAGCCTTCTTGTTCTCCACCAAGGTGACTGTATTGACCCTGCTTGGAGGACAGGTGGTCTCTCAGTTGGGACGTCCCCTTTGCAAGCAGCTTTCTGCTCAGCACGGACCAGCAGCCTTTGCTTCTTCTGCTTTGTCTCTGGCCTGTACTTGGGGCAAGCTTAAGCAGCTGAGTCGCTGTTTGCCTGTCCAGGGCCTGGGGGAACTGGCTGATGGCAGGAGGTACTTTGAGCCGCTTATAGAGGATGGCTCTTTTCCGCTGTAGTCTGATGTAGCGGGGCCATTTGACAAAAGGTATTAGATCTCTTTTGGGCTGGATGTCCTACCCAATGCAGAAGTTCTTGGGCCATTTCTCAAACAAGGGATTGACCACCTTTTTGGCCTCCTGTTTCTTGACCACAGCAGGGGCTGGGGCCACCTTCTTCCCCTTGGCCTTCTTTCCTTTGGGCATCTTGCTCGACTGGAAGAGAGAGGTCGTCCCTACTTCTTCTATTAGTTTCAGTGTATCTGGTCTTACGTGGAGGTTCTTAATCCACTTGGACTTAAGCTTACTACAAAGAGATAAGCATGGATCGATTTGCATTCTTCTACATGCTGACATACAGTTGAACCAGCACCATTTGTTGAAAATGCGATCTTTTTTCCATTGAATGGTTTTAGTTCCTTTGTCAAAGATCAAGTAACCTTAGGTGTGTGGGTTCATTTCTAGCTCTTCAATTCTATTCAATGGATCTACCTGCCTGTCTCTGTACCAATATCATACAGTTTTTTATCACTATTGCTCTGCAATACTGCTTGAGATCAAGGATACTCGTTTCTCCAGAAGTTCTTTTATTATCGAGAATAGTTTTCGCTATCCTAGGTTTTTTGTTATTCCAAGTGAATTTGCAAATTGCTCTTTCTAACCCTATGAAGAACTGAGTTGGGATTTTCATAAAGATTGGGTTGAATGTGTAGATTGCGTTTGGCAAAATGGCCATTTTTACTATTTAATCCTGCCAATCCATGAGCATGGGAGATCTTTCCATCTTCTGAAATCTTCAAATTCTTTCTTCAGGGACTTGAAGTTCTTGTCATACATATCTTTCACTTGCTTGGTTAGAGTCACACCGAGGTATTTTATATTATTTGTGACTATTGTGAAGGGTGTCATTTCCCTAATTTCTTTCTCAGCCTGTTTATCCTTTGAGTAGAGGAAGGCTACTGATTTGTTTGAGTTAATTTTATTTCCAGCCACTTTGCTGAAATTGTTTATCAGGCTTAGTAGTTCTCTGGTGGAACTTTTGGTGTCACCTAAGTATATTATCATATCACCTGCAAATAGTGATATTTTGACTTCTTCCTTTCCAATTCATATCCCTTTTACCTCTTTTTGTTGACTGATTGCTCTGGCTAGGACTTTGAGTGCTATATTGAATAAGTAGGGAGAAGGTGGGCAGCCTTCTGTAGTCCCTGATTTTATGGAATTGCTTCAGGTTTCTCTCTACTTACTTTCTTGTTGGCTACTGGTTGTTGTATATTACTTTTACTAAGTTTAGATATGTGCCTTTAACTCCTGATCTTTCCAAGACTGTTATCATGAAGGGTTGTTGAATTTTGTCAAATGCTTTCTCAACATCTAATGATGTGATCATGTGTTTTTTTCCTTTGAGTTCATTTATATAGGGATCACATTGATAGATTTCCAAATATTCAACCGTCCCTGCATCCCTGGGATGAAGCTTACTTGATCATGATGGATGATCGTTTTGATGTGTTCTTGGATTCAGTTTGCAAGAATTTTATTGAGTATTTTTTGCATCAATATTTATAAGGAAAATTGGTCTGAAGTTCCCTTTCTTTGTTGGGTCTCTGTGTGGTTTAGGTATAAGAGTAATTGCAGCTTCATAGAACAAATTGGGTATTTTCCTTTTGTTTATATTTTGTGGAATAGTTTGAAGAGTATTGATATTAGGTCTTCTATGAAGGTCTGATAGAATTCTGCACCAAATCCTTCTGGTCCTGGGCTTTTTTTTTTTTTGGTTGGAAGATTTTTTTTTTAAGATTTATTTATTTTGTGTATATGGGTACACTGTCGCTGTCTTCAGACACATTAGAAGAGGGCATCAGATATCATTACAGATGGTTGTGAGCCACCATGTGGTTGCTGGGATTTGAACTCAGGACCTCTGGAAGAGCAGTCAGTGCTCTTAACCGCTGAGCCATCTCTCCAGCCCAGTTGGAAGACTTTTTTTTTTTTTGCTGTAAAAGTAATTTTTATTCATGAGTTTTAATTGTTGTCCCAGAGGCTTGCTACTGAGTAAACTCACCCTTTCTAGTTCTTTCTGAGCTCTGGGTGGCCATTTCAACTCGGCTATTCTGTCTCAAAACTCCTCTCCAAAATGACTGACTCGGACTGGTTTCTCTCCGTTTCTCACTGAATTATACTGCTTGGAAAAACTTCCCCTTAACTACACAAACTAAAATGTGCACTGACTGCACAAACTAATGGGAACTGTGGATAGACCTGCACAATTGAACTTAACAGCATTCAAATGAACTGCTCGGAACTGCGCTCACCTGACCTCAGATGAACTGGTTGGAAGACTTTTAATCAGTGCTTCTATTTCTTTAGGAGTTCTGGGACTGTTTAGATGGTTTATCTGATCCTGTTTTAACTTTGGTACCTGTTATCTGTCTACAAAATTGTCCATTTCATTCAGATTCTCCAGTTTTGTTGAATATAGGCTTTTGTAGTAGGATCTGATGATTTTTGTAATTTCCTCAGAATGTGTTGTTATGTCTCCCTTTTCATTTCTGATTTTGTTAATTTGGATACTGTTTCTCTACCCTCTGATAAGTCTGACTAAGGGTTGGTTTTCTCAAAGAACCAGCTCCTGGTTTTGCTGATTCTTTGTATAGTTCTTTTTGTGTCTACTTGGTTGATTTCAGCCCTGAGTTTGATTATTTCCTGCCATCTATTCCTCTTGGGTGTATTTGCTTCTTTTTGTTCTAGAGCTTTTAGGTGTTTTGTCAAGTTACTAGTGAATGCTCTCTCCAGTTTTTTTTTTTTTTTTTTTTTTTTTTTTTGCACTCAGAGCTCTGAGTTTTCCTATTAGCACTGCTGTCATTGTGTCCCATAAGTTTGGATATACTGTGCCTTCATTTTCATTAACTTCTAAAAGGTCTTTAATTTCTTTCTTTATTTCTTCCTTGACCAAGTTATCATTGAGTAGAGCATTGTTCAGCTTCCATGTATGTGGGCTTTCTGTTGTTTTTGTTGTTATTGAAGACCAGCCTTAGTCCATGGTGATCTGTTAGGATGCATAGGATTATTTCTATCTTCTTGTGTCTGTTGAGCCTGTTTTGTGACTGATTATATGGTTAATTTTGGAGAAGGACCATGAGGTGCTGAGAAGAAGGTATATTCTTTTGCTTTAGGATCAATTGTTCTATAGATATCTGTTAAATCCATTTGGTTCATAACTTCTGTTAGTTTCACTGTGTCTCTGTTAAGTTTCTGTTTCTATGATCTGTCCATTAATGAGAGTGGTGTTTTGAAGGCTCCTACTATTATTGTGTATGGTGCAATGTACACTTTGAGTTTTAGTAAAGTTTCTTTTATGAATGTGGGTGTCTTTGCATTTGGAGCATAGACGTTCAGAATTGAAAGTTCATCTTGGTAGACTTTTTCCTTTGATGAGTATGAAGTATCCTTCTTTATCTTTTTTGATAACTTTTGATTGCAAGTTGATTTTATTCGATATTAGAATGGCTACTCCATCTTGTTTCTTGGGACCATTTTCTTGAAAAATTTTTTCTCAGCCGTTTACTCTGAGGTAGTGTCTGTCTTTGTGTCTGAGGTGTGTTTCCTGCATGCAGCAAAATGCTGGGTCCTTTTTACGTATCCATTCTGTTAGTCTATGTCTTTTTATTGTGGAATTGAGTCCATTGATGTTGAGAGATATTAAGGAATAGTGATTGTCGCTTCCTGTTATTTTCATTGTTAGAGGTAAAATTATGTTTGTTTGTCTCTCTTTTGGTTTCATTGCAAGGAAATTATATTCTTGCTTTCAGTATGGTGTAGTTTCTCTCCTTGTGTTGGAGTTTTCCATCTATTATCCTTTGTAGGGCTGGATTTATAGAAAGATATTGCGGAAATTTGGTTTTCTCATGGAATATCTTGGTTTCTCCATCTATATTAGTTGAAAGTTTTGCTGGATACAGTAACCTGGGCTGGCATTTGTGTTCTCTTCGGGTCTGTATGACATCTGTCCAGGATCTTCTGGCTTTCATAGTCTCTGGTGAGAAGTCTGGTGTAATTCTTATAGGTCTGCCTTTATATGTCACTTGACCTTTTTCCCTTACTACTTTTAATATTCTTTCTTTGTTTTGTGCATTTCGTGTTTTAACTATTATGTGACAGGAGGAATTTCCCTTCTGGTCCAATCTATTTGGAGTTCTATAGTCTTCTTGTACGCTTATGGACATCTCTTCCTTTAGGAAGTTTGCTTCTATAATTTTATTGAATATATTTACTGGCCCTTTAAGTTGGGAGTTTTTACTTTCTTCTATACCTATTATCCTTAGGTTTGATCTTCTCATTGTGTCCTGGATTTCCTGTATGTTTTGGGCTAGGAGCTTTTTGCATTTTACATTATTTTTTACACTTGTGTTGATGTTTTCTATGGTATTTTCTGCCCCTGAGATTCTCTCTTCTATTTCTTGTATTCTGTTGGTGATGCTTGTATCTACGGCTCCTTGTCTCTTCCTTTGGTTTTCTATATCCAGGGTTGCCTCCCTTTATGCTTTCTTTATTGTTTCTATTTCCATTTTCAATTCCTTCACCTGTTTGGTTGTCTTTTACTGTAATTCTTTCAGGGATTTTTGTGTTTCCTCTCTAAGGGCTTCTACTTGTTTGTGTTTTCCTCCATTTCTCTAAGGGAGTTCTTTATGTCTTTCTTAAAGTCCTCCATCATTATAAAAAAATGTGATTTTAAATCTAAATCTTGCTTTTCTGGTGTGTTTGGATATCCAGTATTTTCTTTGGCTCTGATGATGTCAAGTAATCTTGGTTTCTGTTTCTTAAGTTCCTGCGTTTGCCTCTAGCCATTGGGTTGTCTCTGGTGTTTGCTTGTCTTGCTGTTTCTGAGAGTGACTTGTCCCTGGTATAGGCCTCTGTGTCAGCACTCCTGTAGAACTGTTTTCCTGTTTTCTTTCAGCCTTTCCTGAGAACAGGTGCTCTGCTCTCAGCTGTGGTGGATGCTCCTGGAGACTGTCTTCCAGCTCTAGGCATGGGCAGGAATCAAAGGGTCCTGCCCTTGATTGCTCCTGTAGGTCCTTGTACCCAGCGGGCACAGTTGGCACTATGAGATTCCCTCTTGGGTCTGGACTGTGGGCAGAGGGTAGTCTCCTCTGACTTCTCAGGAGTATCCACACTTCTGAGGGTCCAGCTCTCTTTCCCACAGGATTTGGGTGCAGGGAGCTGTTTGGCCAGTTCAGTTCAGTCCTGGGCACAGACCAGAACTGCGGATACCAGCAGCTGTCTGTTCCTATATCCCTCTGTCCAGAGGCACTGTGCAGTTTCCCCTTGGACCAGGGATGTGGGCCGAGGTGTGCAGAGGTGGCAGTCTGTCCTGCGGTCTCAGGATGTGTGCACTCCTGGGTGGTCTGCTCTCTTCCCCACCTTTCTTAATGTTTATTAACTATTAAAAGAGACTTACATATATCAACATAACAAAGATATATACCTACTATACTTTTATTTATTTAAAATTTATTTGTTTATGCTTTTTTGTGAGGCTATATGCTCTTTTAATCTTTTTTTTAATTTTCTTTTCTTATTGGATATTTTTTATTTACATTTCAAATGTTTTTCCCTTTCCCATTCTCCTGGACATAAGCCCCCTATCGCATCTCCCTCTCCTTTCCTTCTTCCTCCCCGACATTCCCCTACACTGCAGCGTCCAGCCATGAACCAAGGGCTCCTCCTCCTACTGGTGCCCAACAAGGCTATTCTATGCTACTTATGCAGCTGGAGCCATGGGTCTGTCCAAGTATAGACTTTGGGTAGTGGTTTAGTCCCTAGAAGCTCTGGCTGGTTGGCATTGTTGTTCTTATGGGGTTGCAAGCCCCTTCAGTTCATTTAGTCCTTTTACTCCATTGTGTAGATGTGCCTCATTTGCTGTATCCATTCCTCTGTTGAAGGGCATCTGGGTTATTTCAAGCTTCTGGCTGTTATAAATAAGGCTGCTATGAACATAGTGGAGCATGTGTCCTTGTTGTATGTTGGGGCATCTTTTCGGTATATGCCCAGGACAGGTATAGCTGGATTCCCAGGTAGTACAATGTCCAATTTTCTGAGGAACCTCCATTCTGATTTCCAGAGTGGTTGTACAGTTTGCAATTTGTGGCATGGTTTTTGATAGCACATAATAGAGGTCTGCAGTGATAAAGCAGAGCACAGACGAGGATATAGATTATATACAGTATGGGAGAAAGTGTGGCAGGGAGCACACTTGACCAGGCTTCGGATTGGTGTGGAACAGTGGAGAAGGCGCTGCAAAGCTGAGCTTTCTGTTTTACTCCTCGAACTCATGAAGAAAGCTCTGCTGCTGCTGCCAAGCGCCACATCACCACCGCGCTGCCCGCCTGCCGCTGCCGCCGGCCCGCCGCCACCGCCCGCCAGCGCTCTACTAAGATTCAAGGGCCTTGAGCCCATCCCAAGCGGGCAGCAGGCCATGTCAATGGCAAGCAGGTGGTGTTGAATTTAGAGCTACGAAGGATGCAGCAGTGGAATGTATCTTCCCATGATGTTTCAGCCGATGCCAGAGCATGTGGGGCAGAGGAGTCCTGTGTGGAGGTCCTGAGCGTGGTCCTGGGCATGATGTTGTAAGAGTGAAAGGTAGGTTGCAGTAGAGATCTCAGTTCAGATACTAGAGTCATGTTACACCTGGCAAAAAGAGCTACATACGGGGAGTGGAGTCCCAGGAACCAGGGAGCGTGTTTCGGGCAGAAAAGATAGAGGGTGGAACCACCTTAGCCCAATGAAACTGAAGTCTCAAACATGGGACACGGTGCTACTGGATTTCCTGTGTTCCCAGCTAGGGTTTGGTCTTGCATTAGATCAGTATTTCTTTACTATGTCCCCAGTGCGATCTTTTGGAATGGTATTCTGTGACACTGTTTGTTTGATGCCAGGGATCTGTCTATTGATTTTAAAGGGGATTAAAATTAAGAGGTGCCCCCTGAGTTTCAAGATAACCTTTGGACTTGGACTTTTGAAGAATTAAGATGAAAATATCTCGAGGTCCACATCACAAAAAAAAATATGTCATAAAGTAACAATGGTGAACATGTAAAGTTGGACTGTTTGCATTGTAATATGGAGAAGTTTATGGAATGTAGTGTGGTTTGTTTTGTGTGCATGGCCCTTTAAACGATCCTCAGTTGCTAGTCACCTGGTCCTTTTAACCCTCAGGGCTGTTTGACCCTGTAACTTTCACTGTCAGTTGCCTCTTGGAATTCTGGGAACAGGGGAAGATAGAAAAACTCAGGAGAGGTTCCTGAGAGGGGGATTAGATTCAGAGAATAGGGTTAGAGCAGACAGTTGGCGCAGGAGGAAAGAAGAGAGGGCAGTTGGTGGACAAAAGAGATTGAGCAGAGTGAAAGTCGGCAACATTGAGCCAGTAGAAGCTGAGCTGAGCCGGAGAAGACCTTGTTAGAAGGCATTTGAAAGTGAATTGGACCCCAGAGTGAGAAGACAGTTGGCGACAGTTGAGCCAGTAGAACTTGAGCAGAGGCGGGGAAAGCGTTGGACAGTTGTTATAGTTTGCAGCTGTTAGTAATGGAAAAAGTGGGAAAGGGTCTGTAAGCACACGTTGGGGAACTGAGAGAGGATGAGTTGGGAGAAAAGTTAGAGGGAGCAGGGGTGGAAACTGGGAGGAGGGATGGCAGGGAACTAAGAGAACTGATTGCTGCTTGTAAGATAAGGAAACGTTAAAAATTAATAGAAAAAAAACCCCTCACATTTAACAAATGGTTCCCAACATGGCAAGCAAGGCTGAACGGGCAGTTTAATTTCAAGTTCCTTAGAGCAAAAGGCAGGAAAAGTAGCGATGGATACTTTGTTTCAAAAATCATCCAGGTGTTTGCTGAGGCTGTTGTTGGGATATCTCATGCCTGGTTTTCATTTTTTCCCTCCTTTTCTGCATTATGGGCTATTTTATTTATAAAAATGTTGAAAGACTGGTTGAGCAACTAGATTATGGGCTACAATGGAGAAGTTGAGAATCAAAAAAATGGAGAAAATGGGAAAACAAGAGGGTTCACTCTTCTCTCTTCTTTCTGAAAAAGTAACAGTTGGCTGCGCAGCTAGAGAAACTTGGAGTAGAATTAGAGAAGCTTGAAAAATCCCAAACACAAGAAAAGGAAGGCGATGTATGAGGGTGGGCAAAGGGGCCAGGTATGTTGGTGGGGAAGCATCCTCTCAGAAGCAAAGAGGGTGTGGATGGGTGATGAACTCTGGGCAGGGGAACTGGGAAGGGGGGAAATTTGGAATGTAAATAAAATTTTAAAAAGAGAAAAGGGAGAGCAAGTCATTCCCAGTGACTGAATCAGAGAGTGGGTGATTCCCCAGGGAGAAAGTGGGAAAGGAACTTGTGTAAGAGGGTGGTCAAGTCCCAGAAATGGAAAAGCAGGAGGATGTTCAGATGAGACAGCCTTTCTCAGGAGACAGGGTTAAACCCACAGAAACTTTTGAAGGCAGGCAGTCCTTGGTCACGAAATCAGCAACAGTGTTCACGGTAGTTAGACAGCATGTGTCTGATAGTGGAGATTATCAGTAAGGTCATGACAAAATAGGAAAGTATCCTGTAGAAATGATGGACCTATGGTGTTTGAAGGAGGCAATTATGTCTAATGGGATGCACTTAACCTATGGGAAACAAACTCTAAATAATTGGGCTACTTAAAATAGAATTATTCCCCAGACTGGGTGATCCCCTGATAACAGCTGTACTAGAGGTTTGTCCTCGATTCCAGTGATTGTCAGGCGGGAGAGAAGCAGCCAGGCGTTTTGGCTCAGCACAATAGCATGAAGGAAGTTAATACAGTGAGGGAGCTGTTGATAGGCGAAGGTTGGCATGCTGATATACAAGAAGAGGTTCAGTTTGAAAACACAATCATAGAACAATGTTGAAGAGTCAGGAAAGAAACCCTCATTATTACAAAAATTATACAAGGCTCAGGAGATATTGTCACTGTTTCTGTTTTACAAAGATTAGAGCTGTGAAAAGCCATATCAGAATCTGATTGGAGACCAGCTCTAATTCAAACCCTTGGCATTTGAAAATGCAAATGTGAAATACAAAAAGCTTAGTAGGGTATCAAATGCAAGGCCACCACCTATAGAAGTGTGGAACAGGATGGCGAGCAGTATTGCTTTAATTACGTATAATGTCATAACTGGACAAGGCATACCTAAATGTTTTAAATCTCAAAATGCCATAAAGCACAGCATACCCACAATCCACTCCACAGCCCCGAAGAAGCTAAAGAAGGCAGGCCCAGGTGACGATTCTTGAATCTCAGGAGGTAGAAAAAAAGTCATGGGCAGATGAAGGGAAGGGACTGGATAGGATAGGGGATGGGGGGGGTGGGAGGAGGAATGGGAGGGGGTCAGGATTAGACATGGGGAGGGAGAGAGAGAGGGCCAGAGTGCCAGAAGAATGAATGGAAATCTGCAGCTAGCCAGAGTGGGGGGTATCTCTAGGATGTGCTAGAGACCTGGGATGGGGGAGGTTCTCAGAAGTCAAAGAGGAGTGACCTTAGCTGAAACTCCTAGCAGTGGGGATATGGACCTGAAAGGCCCCCTTCCTGTAGTCAGGCAACCCCCCCCCGCCCCAGTAGAGGGCTAAGACCACCAACCAACCTACAGAACTTTTGACCCCAAATTGTGCCAAATTGTCAAGAAACACAGAAAGATAAAGACTGTGGAAGGGGCAGCCAATCAATAATACGGCCAATGTGAGACCTGTCCGGTGGGCAAGCATCCCATGGGCAAGCATCAATCCCCGACACCATTAGTCTGTTATGTTTGCAGACAGGAGCCTAGCATTAGTGTCCTCTGAGAGGCTCCACCCGGCAGCTGACTGAAACAGATGCAGAGACCCACATCCGAACACTGGGTGGAGCTGAGAGACCCTTACGCATGAGCTGGGGGAAGATTTGAGGGTTTTGAGGGATTGGAACGCCACATGAGCACCAACAGAGTCAACTAACCTGGGCCCTTCGGGACTCTCAGAGACTGACCCACCAACCGAGAAGCCATACACGGGCGGCACCCGGGCTTCCCACATATATGTTGCAGATGTGCAGCTTGGTCTTCACGTGGGTCTCCTAACAAATGGATCACGGGCTATGCCTAAAGCCATTACCTATCTATGGAATATACTCCCCGACCCGGGCTGCCTTGTCTGGCCTCAGTGTAAGAGGATGAGCTAACCCTGCAGAGACTTGATGCACCGCGGTGGGCAATGCATGGGGAGGAGGCTCCACCCTCTGAGGGGAGAAGGGGAGAGGTAGAGTGGAGAGTCTGTGTAAGGGAGCACTGAGCAGCGATTGGGATGTAACGTGAATAAATAAATGGAAAAAAAAAAGTTGGTCGGGGAGATGACTGATACTGGTTTAAGCCTGTATAATTCTTGCTAATTGGGCAAGCAATAGCTACAATTTTTAGATCTTAAAATATAAAGGTGCTTTAATGTGGGGGGGGGAGTATGGTCATTTGCAAAGAGACTATGAGCCACCAAGGGTCTCAGAACTCAAAATGCCCAGGACTATAGTTGTGGGAAATATGGTCATTTTCAAAGAAAATTGTGAATAATCTATTTTTCTAAATATAAACAAGAAGGCCTAGGCTTCAAGGTATGCACTGGCAACGTAGCAAGGGTTGCCATTGGACCAATGAGAGTAGGTCCCAGAGAGACATAAAGCAGCTTCATGCCATTGGGAATGAAATAGGTGACTCGCTTGAGGCCCCACAGCAAGAAGTACAAGCCATTTGCCTCTTGTCAGACAGGAAGTAACAAGCAGGGAGCAAAAACCTCAACTAAGTATTGCACACCTGGTGCATTGCTACTGCAGACAATGCTGTGCTAGACTTGGTTATAGACAGACGTATCTTACGCTATCCCAAATTCAGTGTGGTTTATGGCACTTTCCCCTCAGAGACATTAGGTATTGTTCTGGGGAGGAGTAGACTGAAAATCCAAGGATTCCTTGTGCATCCAGGAAATACAGATGAAGGTGTAAAGAAGAAATTAAAACAACGGCTTATGTCAAAAAAAAAAAAGCCGCAAGGCCCTGGGTTCGGTCCCCAGCTCCGAAAAAAAAAAAGAACCAAAAAAAAAAAAAAAAGAATAAAAGCAATTTAACACGGGTGACAGGGGTTGCTCAGCCGCTACTGTTTTCCTGCATCAAAGGTAAAGCCACTCCAGTAGGAAAAACAGGAGAGATTGGAAGTCCTGGAAAACATGTGTTCTAGCAAACCATTGTTAGTGATCAGAGCCAAAAATTAAATTTGCATGTGAATGACATTGAAATAGAATGTTTGTGGATGCAGGAAATAACTATCATTTCACAAACACCTTGGCATTCAGAATGGCCACTTCAAAGGTGTATACCCAGTTTCTAGGAACGGGAATGTTATCTCAGAATAACGTGTGCAATGGCTTAAATGTGTGGGACTAGAAGGTTGAATAGGAAGGTTTAAGAACTTATGTGGCTGACATAGCCCTAAGTTTATGGAAATGAGACTTACTACAGCAGCGGAGAATACGATTACAATTATACCCAAGGCAATCCCTCAAATTTTCACGTCAACAGTAAAGGTTTACATTTTTCTCTCCCCACTGGGCAACAAGACAAGGAAATTTTAGGAAAATGACCAACTTGTTCTTTGCTCTGTCACCTGCTGGAAGTAAACCTAAGGGGAATCAAAAGAAATAAAATGTGGAAGAATTTGGTAAATTGAAGGTTGTACATTGTACCATTGATACAAATTTATGGTTTTAATGGCAACCGCTTTGTGTTCTGAAAAGTCTGATTCTGTCATTACACCTTTACTGGTCGCAATGGCTATTGTGGATATACATATATATATATATATATATAATGAATTGAAACTGACAGTGCCACCATGGATGCCTCCAAGAACATGAAGTAATTCTTGGCATATTATAGTACAAAGCACATTACAGGAGTACCACACAATCCTAAGGTCAAGCAGTTATAGAAAGATCTAATTGCACCTTAAAATAAATGCTTATAAAGCAAAGGAACCAACCCATCCACAAAACTTTTGACCTAAAATTTATCCCTGCCTAAAAGAAATGCAGGGATGAAGAAGCGACTAAGGGAAAGGCCAACCGATAACCACCCCGACTTGGAGCCCACCCTGTGAGCTGATTAATGATATTGTTATCCGTGCAGACACAAGCCCAGAGTAACCGTCCTCTGAGAGGCTGTACCCAGCAGCAGACGGAAACAGATGCAGATACCCACAGCCAAACATAGAGGTTAAGGACACTTATGGAAGAGTTGGGGGAAGGACTGAAGGCCATGAGGGGAAGGAAATCCCACAGGAAGACCAACAGAGACAACTAACCCCTGGAAGCTCTCAGAAACAGAGCCACTAAACAAAGAACATACACAGGCTGGAACGAGGCCTCAGGCACGTACATAGCAGACGTGCAGCTCAGTCTCCTTGTCTGGCCCCAGAGTGTTGCCTAATCTGGCATATCCTTGAGGTGCCAGGGGAGGGGGATTCACAGAGGGGGCCACCTTCTCAGAGCAGAAAGGGAGAGGGATGGATGGAAGGACTCTCTGAGGGAGGTACTTGGAAGAGAAGCAGCATTTGGAACATAAATAAGTACGCCTATAAAACAAAAAGAATAAAGACCACCCTCTCCCCCATGTGGAAAGGAACAACAGCAGCTTTAAGACAATGGGTTACGGGAAAGAACTGGAATTAAATCGGCCTATATACTATAAGGATATGTTAACACCAGAATAGGAGTTAATGTGCTTTGCATTAGGAATGTGGGTTTGTTTATATTTCCATAGAAAATAAAAAAGCTGTGGATACCATCAAAAGTAATAAACACAGGTTGAGCACAGGGAGCCTGACTAGCCACTGTCTTATCCTGCTAGCCAGAAAAGCCTGGAAAAGGAATGTCCAGCGCCTCAGCACTGACAGATGTATGAGCAGGATTTTGCCTCCTGCAATGCAAAGCCATCCCCAGTGCAGAGGAACACACAGGCTTCTGAGCAGGATAATAAAACAGATTATGCTGAATACTGCATGTCCACGTCAGGGCTGGCAAGCCAATGGTTCACAGAGCGTGGGGCAGAGATGAAGAGACTTCACCAAGAAACTCCAGAACACACAGTGGTAGATCAGTCCAGAATAAAAATTTTCAGGAATATGTACCCAAGTTACAGCAAGAAGCCCTGCTGTTAGGTTTGATTCTCCGTTGTTGTTTCTGAGAGATCAGCAGAAAGATCATGCCAGATAACCCTGAAAAATGCCTGAAAAAGACACTGAGCAGAATGGAGAAGCCAAAATCTCACAACAGTCGCATGGCTACGGGGAACTCCTATGGAAGCTTCAAAACAGCATGCTTAGTAGCTAAAACAAATGAGGGGGATGTAATGTGATTTATTTTGTGTGCCTGGTTCTTTCAAGGATCCCCAGTGCCAGGAGCCATCAAGGAGAAGCTAAAAACTAGCAAGTGATCTTCCTGAGATGGTTCCACCATGGACTATAGTTAGTTTACGTCTTTAGACAAAGCCGAGAATTTCATTTTAGGAAAGAACCCTGCTGTTAATATGCTTTTCCTGTTATTATCACATATGTATAACAATCACTAGTTATTAACCCATCGTTTTGAGCAGATCTCTGCGGAACAACAAAAATGTACTGTCTCATAGTGATGCTATATAGACAAATAGATGATTTTTTAATTTTTAATGATTATATAAGAATTCCTGGAGCTGGAGAGATAGCCCAGTGGTTAAGAGCACTGACTGCTCTTCCAGAGGTCCTGAGTTCAAATCCCAGCAACCACATGGTGGCTCACAACCATCTGTAATGAGATCTGGTGCCCTCTTCTGGTGTGTCTGAAGAGAGCTACCAGGTAGTCATATACATAAAATAAGCAATTCTTTTTTTTAAAAAAGATTAAAATTACCTTTCAAAGTGTCCCTCTTTTCTTCCTGTGACTTCATCTAGCAGGCTGGAAGTTGGAGCTGTGCAGTTCCTGTGAAGACAGAACAAAAGCTACTTTATTTAATCCCCTGCTATTTTACCCTGAGGCGCTAAACTCCAGAGACTGCAGTTTCTGGTCTCAGAGGAACTCAGGCAGGTCAGCTACAACAACAAAGTGACTTGGACTTAAGATAGGAGGCACACATTTTATTAAACGGCAACCCTAAATATCTTGCAAAACCAAATCTTGCCCCCACCAATGCTCTTCCCCCATGGCTCACCTCAATAGGAACCAAGAAAGGAAAAACACTGGGCTGGCCCCTGGCACCCCCGATTCTGGTCAACTATCCTTTTAAGGAATGCTTAGCCTTAAAACTGTGTGGTTCTATGACCCTCACTGTTGGTTGCCTCTTGGACTTCTGGGTACAGGAGAAGATAGAAAACCCAGCAGAGCTTGAGATGGGGATTAGGGTCCAGGTAGCAGAAGAGTAGGGACAGGGATTAGGGTTAGAGCATGCAGTTGGTTCAGAAAGAAAGACTGAGTAGGGCTAAGGAAGAGAAAACTGCACAGAAGATCTGGATCAGAGTGAATACAGGCAACCACGGAGCCAAGGGACGCTGAGCCGAGCCAGAGAAGACTTTGTTAGGAGAGATGGTGCAAAGTGGATTTGGCTAGCAGAATGAGAAGGCAGTTGGTGACAGTTGAGCAGGAGAACCTGAACTGGGCAGATGGCATTGAAGAAGTTGTTATAATTTGGAGCTGCTAGTAATTGGAAAACTTGGAAATGGGTCGTTCAAGCACACTTGTTGGGGAACTGATGGGGAGGAATGGTTGGGAGAGAGCTTTGAAGTGGCTGGGCCAGAAACTGGAAGGAGGACTGGCAGCAAGTTAAGAGAACTTACTACTGGCTGTAAGAAAAGAAAACTTTAAAAGAAACGTTAAAAGAGACATATTTCACAATGTAGTCTAGCCAAGGGTGGTGCTTCGACAACGTCCTCAGAAGGCCCAGGCACTTTGAACACTGTTAGTGGCACTGTTTATGGCGTGGGTATTATGTCATTGCTGGAGGCACAGATAGATCACTGAAGGCCTAACTTTCAACTCCCTAACTCTGCTTCTCAATTGAGGTAATAGACATGATTTTCAAGCTTCCTGCTACAACAGCCATTCTTCCCTTCCATGATGGAAACTTACCCCTCTGAAACTGGGAGCCAAAATCAAGTCTTGGCCATGGTGCCGTATCACAACGATGCAAAAGTCAAATTTCTGCGCCCGTTGTCATCTGCAGGCAATTATAATTAATGTATGTAGCACCAGAGAGATGACTGTGCAATGCTAGAATGTCCTCTACCGTTGAAACTGATGACCAAAGAATAGATCTTACTTCTTCTTCAGAATTGGTGTTTTCATTGAGGGTTTGGTGGTTTAAGTGTTCCTGCCTGGATGGAAAAATATCCCGGGACTCAGAAACCCAGGAAAACACACATTCTAGGGGAGAAGATATCCCAATGTAGGGCCATCCTGAGACACAGGAGCCTGGGAACCCCACAGCTCTGAAAGCATTAGTCCTTAGCAGAGACTTTGCGGCTCTTAAGGAAGGGTTTCACATCTGATCTGTGGCACTCATTAGCCTCTGTCTCCTTCCATTTATTTGCCTCTTCCCTTCTCTTCACTGCTTCTTGTAAAGAGAGAGTCACAGTTGTGTCCAGGGTGTGGAGGAACAAATCCAGGGGTGGCTGCCTCTGCTCCCTGGAGCAGACAGCAAAGAACTGAACAAAAGGCATGAGTTATACAGGATTTATTAGGGGGCAGAACTTTTTGGCACAGGGGTTTCCACAGTGAGGAATGATGGGATTTCAAGTCTGGAGCTTGGGGGCTCAGGGGTTGGTGACTTTTCCTGTTAAAGGATTGGTGTTATTTCCTGCTCAGGGATTGGGATGGGAAGACCTTTCTGCTCATAGGTGGTTTTGGCTGAGGCACCCCTAGTGCTGATCTGTATCAGGAGGTTAGAGAGGAAACATCACAATGGACAGCTCCCATGGGTACCTCCTGACAGCCTATAGACTGAGGTGGAAAAAGAAGGACCCACAACCAGGACAACTCCTGGGTAACATTTTGTGACAGTAATAGGCTGAGGATGGCACCACCATGGACAACTCCTGTGGCATCCTGCGGCTGGTGGAGGAGAGAGTTGCTACTGTTTTGACAGGCTCTGCCAGTCTGACAGGTCCTGTGGTAGTATGTTATGGTGGACACAGGCTGGGGCGGAAAGGAGGAACAGGCAGCCACTTTGACAACTCTCCACTCTGAGACAGGCAGGATGGAATAGTGGATTGTCTGAATATTCCTTCCACATCAGGTCTTTATCTTCAGTAGTAAAGAACCTTTCCTCTGTGGGAAAACATACATAGTTACCATTATAGAGTCATACCACCAGGGTGAGTCTTTATGAAAACCAGAGCAATGGGTGTGTGGTGGCTTGAATGAGACTTCTGTCTTCGAATACTTAGTCATCAGGGAGTAGCACCACTATTTGGAAGAAATATAAGGGTTAGGAAGTGTGGCACTATTGGAGTAAATATGTCACTAGGGGTGGTATTTGAGGTTTCAAAGACCCGTGTCAGACCCAGTTTCTCTCTCTGCCTGCTGCCCACAGATAAGGTTGTATAACTCTCAGCTACTTATCCAACATCATGAATGGCTATATGCTACCATGTTCCCTGCCATGATTATAATGGCTCAAACCTCTGGAACTGTAAGGAAGACGCTATTTAATGCTGTCTTTTATAAAAAATAGTCGTGATCATGGAGTCTCTTCACAGCAGTAGACTAAGAAGGGGTACCAGTGTGTACAGTAAGAACAGAAAGACAGGAGTAGACGTTGACTGAATTTGACGACTCTCCTCGTGTTCTCCCCAGGCACTCTCACGTTTCATGCTGGAAACTGGGAACATGTTTGAATCAGTTTTTCTTTTGTAATGATTTGATAACCTAAACACAATGTCTGTCTCCAGCCTGGACAGTGGCCAGCCTCTGGCATTACTGTTCTTCCTGAGTATGTCATTCTCACTTTCTATTGGATTCTTCTCATCTGATTGTGACCCTACTCCTACTTCCCTTAATCCTGGGCTCTTCATCATAAGGCTTAAATAGATGTTCACAGGTGTTTTAGGGTTTTACTGCTGTGAACAGACACCATGACCAAGGCAACTCTTATAAGGACATTTAATTGGGGCTGGCTTACAGGTTCAGAGGTTTAGCCCATTATCATCAAGGTGGGAGCACGGGAACATCCAGGCTGCTGTGCAGGAGGAGCTGAAGGTCACTAGGAGAAGACTGCCTTCCAGGAAGATAGGCCAAGGGTCTTAAAGCTCATGCCCACAGTGACGCACTTCATCCAACAAGGCCACACCTACTCCAACAAGGCCACAGCTCCTAACAGTGCCACCCTGGGCGAGGTATATTCAAATCACCACAATGGATCCACTTCTAATTTAATTTCCTTTGACTCAGTCTTTCATTTCTTCTGCTATGTCTTCATGTTTTCAACTGAAGGGATAGAATAATGCTGGCAGTGTTGGGAGTCAGGGAAAGCCCAGTCTATCCTGTCTGTGATTTACCATTTAAACCAACGGGGATTTATAGTTATTGAATTGGCAGAGGTGGGGTAATGACAGTTATGGTTACTGCCAAGTTTTAAGAGTTATGTAGGGTTTACTGTACTATCATTTTTAACCCTAAAATAATCAAGTGGTCCTTATGCAGTGCAAGTATTACTACAGAGAAGATGTTAGACATTCGGTGTGTCTGCATACAACTTGATGACACATTTGCAATGGCATAAGCCAAAACCTGAGTCATTCTTTGATGAAATTATTTAGATTATAGGATTAATACTTAGAAAGAATTTTATATTTAAGTTCCTGAAATGTAAATAAAAACATGCCAAATATTTAGATTATAAGAGTGATCAGACTATAATGTAATGACCATGAAATTATATCTGATATCAGTGTGAGGTTGAAACTGAGCGTGAGGTGGTGTTTGACAAATTCCCACAGATGCAATCAATGCAGTCTGTCTGTCCCAGTGTCGTTCAGAGTACAGTAATTAATCCCCAGAATTGTTTGCTGTAGCTTATTGTGGTAGCTTTTGTTTGCTTGTTTTTCAAGACAGGTTTTTCACCATGTAGCCTTGGATGTCCTAGAGCACACACTGTAGACCAGGTTGGCTTAGAACTCACACAGATCCTTTTGCCCCTGCCTCCTGGGTGCTAGGGCTAAAGGTAGGGACCACTACTGTCTGGATCTCTAAAAGCTATTTTATAACATTTATGACCTATTTATTATTTACATTAAGAACATAGTATATACAAAATGAAACCAAATAAATGTAAGATTTTTCATTCAGAAAATATTTGAGTGTGAGTACTATGCTATTTCATTTTCATGATGGGCAAAGGACAAAGTCCTGGTATGATCAGATGTACAACCAAGATCCATCATGGACTCAGAGCCAGGCCGGATCTTCAGATCTGAGAAGTATACGTAACAAAATAACATGAACACTCATCTTAAAAAAAGAATTTTTAAAAATATTACCTTAAATCTTTTTTTACAATCCAGTTGTTATCCCCCAGCCTACCCTCTGACATCCTCATCCCATCCCTCCCCCCCATCCCCAAGAGGATGCCCCTACTCCCTCCCCACCAGACCACCCCACTCCCTGGGGCCTCAAGACTCTCAAGGTTTGATGCATCTTCTTGCCTTGAGGCCAGGCCTGGCAGTCCTCTGCTGTATATGTGTCTGAGGCCTCTTATCAGCTGTTGTATGCTGCCTGATTGGTGGCTCTGTGTCTGAGAGGTCTTGGGGATCCTTGGGGGTCCAGCTTAGTTGAGACTGCTGATCATCCTATGGGGTTGCCCTCCTCCTGAGCTTATTCCAGCCTTTCCCTAATTCAACCACAGGGGTCTCTGACTTCTGTCCATTGATTGGGTGGAAGTATCAGCTTATGACTGGTTCTGTTGCTTGTTGGGCTACTCAGAGGACAGCCTTGCTAGGCTCCTGTCTGTAAGCATACTATAGCATCAGCAATAGTGTCAGGCCTTGGAGTCTCCCTTTGAGCTGGATCCCAATTTGGCCTGGGCACTGGACCTCCTTTTACTCAGGCTCTTCTATTTTTGTCCCTACAGTTCTTTTAGACAGGAACAATTCTAGGTCAAGAGTTTCTGTGGGATGGTTGGCAACCCCATCCCTCACTTGGTGCCCTGTCTATAGAGATGGACTCTACAAGATCCCTCTCCCCACCACTGGGCATTTCATCTAAGGCTTCTCCCTTTGAGTGCTGAGAGTCTCTCACCTCCAAGGTCTCTGGTACATTCTAGATGCCCCACACCTACTATCTCCTGAGGTTGCCTGTTTCCCTTCTTTCTGCATGCCCTCAGTACTTCACTCCTCTTCCTGCCCATACTTGATTATGTTCCCTATTTCCCCTTCCTGTTCTCTATCCCACCCAGATCCCTCCCTCCCTCTGCCCTCTGTGATTGCTTTCTTCTCCCTCCCAAGTGGGGTTGAGGCATCCTCACTTGGGCTTTTTGACTTGTTAACCTTTTTGAGTTCTATGGATTGTATCCTGAGTATTCTGTACTTTTGTGAGGGGGTTAATATCCAATTAGTGAGTATATACCATGCATGTCCTTTTGGGTCTGAGTTACCTCACTCAGGATGACATTTTCTAGTTCCATCCATTTGCCTGCAAAACCCAGGAAGTCCTCATTTTTAATAGTTGAATAGTATTCCATTGTGTAAATGAACCACATTTTCTGTATCCATTCTTCCTTTGTGGGATATCTGGGTTGTTTGCAGATTCTGGCTATCACAAATAAGGCTGCCATGAACATAGCGGCATGGTGGCATCTTTTGGGTATATGTTCAAGAGTGGTATAGCCCAGTCTTCAGGTAGATCTATTACCAATTTCCCAAGGAGTCTCCAGATTGATTTCCAGAGTGATTCTACCAGCTTGCAATGCCACCAGCAGTGGGGGAGTGTTCCTCTTTCTCCACATTCTTGATAACTGTGCTGTAACCTGAGTTTTTTATCTTAGCCACTCTGATTGCTGTAAAGTAGAATCTTGGGTTCATTTTGATTTTCATTTCCCTGATGTCTAAGGACTTTGAATATTTCTTTTAAGTGCTTCTTGGCCATTCGAGATTCTTCTGTTGAGAATTTTCTATTTAGTTTTATACCCCATTTTTTAATTGGGTTATTCGTTTTTTGGAGGTTGGCTTCTTGAGTTCTTAGCCCTCTGTTGAACATGGAGGGGAAGGGTGAAGGTTTTTCCCAATCTGTAGGTTGCCAATTTGTCCTATTGACTATGTCCTTTGCCTTACAGAAGCTTTTCAGTTTCATGAAGTCCCATTTATCAATTCTTTTTTTTTTTTTTTTGGTTCTTTTTTTCGGAGCTGGGGACCGAACCCAGGGCCTTGCGCTTCCTAGGTAAGCGCTCTACCACTGAGCTAAATCCCCAGCCCCCCATTTATCAATTCTTGATCTTAGAACTTGAGCCATTTGAGTTCTGTTTAGGAAATTTCTCCTTTGCCAATGAGTTCAAGGCTCTTTCCCACTTGCTCTTCTATTAAATTGAGTGTATCTGGTTTTATGTTGAGGTACTTGATACACTTGAGCTTTCTGCAAGGTGACAAATATGGATATATTTTCATTTTTCTACATACTGACTGCTAGTTAGACCAGCACCATTTATGGAAGATGCTTTCTTTTATCCAATGTATGTCGCGCCCACCTCGGCCAGCAAGGAAGACACAACACGGTCGGATTCTTCTCAACAGCCTTTATTGCAGGACCACCTCATTGCTGATACTGGGGACCTCGAGCAGCAAAGGCATTCGCCTTATATATACAATAGGCTGTGGTCGTGCTACTTGTTCTTCAGGGATTGGCGGAGCACGAATCACCTCATTAGCATGGTACCGCCCGGCCGGATTGGCGCCAGGGGCAAAGCCACACATGCGCAGTACTGTTGTTTACCACCAGACGGAACCGGATGTCGGTGCCATCTTTGTTTTACCACGCTGCTCCCTACATCTCCCCCTTTTTTGTTTAATAAAATGACTGGTCTAGATCAGGGTGTCACGTCAATATGTCATTGCTCCTGTCTTAGGTCGTTCCTGACGATGACTCGGCCTTACCCGTCATTGGGTTACCCTATTGCCACCGGGCCCCGTGTCTTAGGTTGGTCCGAGCGCGAGGAAAGTTGCCCGTCTCTGGATACAATGACTCCACATGACAGTGACAAAAATGATCTAGGGCGAACTCTTAATCTTTCAAAGAGGCCAGCCATATGTCGGGAGAAGCACCATTTTCAATAGCGATCATAGCCTGGTAAACAACCGCTTTGTGTCTGGCATGTTCTCTTTTTAAACGGCCAATAAGCCAGAGACATACTCCGCATCCCAGGAGGACAATAGCTCCCCAGGCAAACATGCCAGCCCACTCCTTAAAAAAGGAGAAAGCGTTGGTGATCCATCAGGTAAAATCTTCAACTGTGATAGGGTCCAACCTAGTGCTGTTAAGGACAGCAATTTGCATCAGCAATTGTCTTGATATTCGCTCTGCTTTCATGGACCAGTTTCCTTTCAGATAATTCGAGATTTCTTTGCTCTGTTGAGAATGCTGAGAAAAGTTAGCTTGCAAAGGAGTAATGCATAAACCTCTAAGGGAGGAAACGCAAGACAGCTGTGTCATATGATACAGTGCTTCAATTTGTTCTTGAATTAAATCTATCCTTTGATTAGCTAATAGAAGGCCAGATGCCAAATGGGTATTAAATCCTTCTTGTACCTCTAGCGCCACTGCAGTTCTTTCTACAATCTGATTGACAGTCTCAGCCATCTGTACTTGATTAGTCATGGTTATTGCAGCTGTAGTAGCTGCGGCAGCAGACAGCACAATAACTGAAATTATAGCTGCCGTAATTCCAAAATCTCTTCTGGCTCTTAGCAAATTAAGAATAGGAAAGCTATCTGGGTTTGCCTCCACTGGGATTGGCACAAAGGAGGGAATCTTAACCATCACTGCGGTGTCATTGGTGCCATCCCAGCATTCAGCTAAATAGCAGACTACATCATTGCTTACATTAGTGCTTATCAGAAAGAAAAAAGGTGATCTAACACATACTGAAGTACTAGTGGCAGTATCATTTGCCAAGAGGTTATTATATTGAATATTGATCAACCTGGTATCATTTTTTCTGGTAGCTGAAACATTATACAGTGTGAAATTCTCACCCATCAACCTAGCAAAGGGGGTCAGGGATGTATATGCCCCTTGCTCATTGGACAGCACCCATTGAAACCAAGGCCAGAGATTTTCCATGCCAGACTTATTCTGTTTCCAATTAAATTGTGTTTTGCCAAGAGGTGGGGAAAACTCAAATCCTGGCAAGAATTGTTTTGCTCTGTGAAATGGACTCTGACATGGGGTAAAATCAGGTGGGAACTCTTGATAACGGGGGGCAAGTGGGTAAGACTCTACGATGGGTAGAATTATCCTGTGTATAGTTACCTTGCCCTGGGCGTGATGGAACGCTACAATTATGCATCATAATCAGTGTTGTAATGTTCAAATCAGCAGAACTATTGACTGATGTGTTTCCGCTGGGTGAAGAGACCCCCTTGGTAATTTGACTCAAAGCAGCCAGGATGATCCTGGTGCCCATTGCACTGCCGCTCATAGGATCCA
Source organism: Rattus rattus (assembly GCF_011064425.1). NCBI lineage: Eukaryota > Metazoa > Chordata > Mammalia > Rodentia > Muridae > Rattus > Rattus rattus. Next base: position 5,082,263 of record NC_046157.1, read on the forward strand.
ACCAATTAGCTAATGTGGCTCTATGCAACCAAACACAGGGCAGGGAAGAGTTCTTAACAGTAAAACATAAGGTATGCGACAGAGAAAAGTTAGTGGCGGCATACCGTTGGGGCATTTCTCCATTTGGCACTATACAGGGAACATCACGCAAACAGGAGGTGGAGAAAAAGGTTGGCAAAACAGTAGAATTGCTATGAACTGGCATGGGTACTGGCCAGGATCTGGCAATAGCCCACAGGGTGAGCGAATCAACCTGGATTACCATTCCCAGTAATAGTAGGGTTCGTAGTCTCATCTTCAGGAAGAGCAGAAGGCAATTTTCGAGTCAAGCACTCAGGTACCCAAATTGGATTTTCTTGACTCTGTGGAAAAACACAAACAGCTCCCCTAGATCTCGAAATCACGGGATCTGGGCCACACCATTTACCAGTTAAGACATCCTTCCACTTTACTTCTGCATTAGTCATAGGGGTAATGGCAGTATGGCGGTCCGTGGCAGAGCAGCCATGCAGATCTAAAATTAAAAAATTTAAAGTAAAAAGAGCTAAAGAAAGTTGTTCTTTTGGTGTCTGGCCGCTAGCAATTCCCTCTTTTTGTTTTTGTATCAGCTCTTTTAAAGTACGATGTGCTCTTTCCACGATGCCCTGGCCCTGGGGGTTGTATGGCAATCCTGTGGCATGGCCAACCTGCATTGCCTGGCAAAAAGTCTGAAAGGACTTCACTGTGTAGGCAGGACCGTTGTCCTTCTTGAGACTATCAGGCTTTTCCCAGGCCGCCCATGCTTCTAAGCAATGACTAATGGCATTACGAGCCTTTTCACCAGTCATCAGAGTGTCGTGTATAATACCAGAACAGGTATCAACAGAAACATGAACATATTTTAAATTTCCAAATTGAGATATATGTGTGACATCCATCTGACAAAGTTTTAGTGGGATCAGACCACGAGGGTTAATCCCCACATGAGGAGGGTGGTGAAATTGAACACAATTCTGGCAATGTAACACCACATCACGGGCTGTAGTCCTAGAGATGTTAAATTTTTGTTGAAGGGTAAACATGAAACAGGAACATGAAACTTGTGATGAAATTCTCTAGCGAGATCAACCGGAGCGGCATGAAAAATAAACTCTCTACAAGTACTAGCATCCACCAGGGCATTATTACTGGTCATGGGACCAGGCAAATTAGTATGGGCTCGAATATGTTGTATGAAAAATTTATTTTTTCTGGCCCAAATCAATTTTTGTAATTCTAAAAGAATTTGACATATGGTACTAGTCGACCGAATTGGCCCTGCAATTTCAAGTGAGTGCACAGCATTAACTACATAAGCAGAGTCAGAAATTAAAAGAATCATGAAATCTTTTAAAAATTTCCAATACAATTTTACATTCCGTAATTTTGGGGGTGCCTGGAACATTTTGAATTAATACTGGTTCTCGAGAATCAACCATATAGGCAACTACACCTGTTTTGGAGCCATCTGTATAAATATCTAATGCTCCAGACAAAGGCTTTGAGGCAGTAACCTTAGGAAAAATCACTGGATGTTCAATAAAAAATTGTAGCAAAGGATCCTTAGGAAAATGATTGTCAAACTCTCCATCAAAACTACAGTGTAACATGGCCCAATCATCTATCAAGGCACACAATGTTTCCATCTGAGCTGTAGTATATGGTATAATAATTTTCTTGGGTTAAATACCAAAATGCTGAATGCAAGATTTAACGCCTAACACAGCAAGCTGTGCAACGGCAGAAGGGTAATATTCAAGGGTCTTATTAGGAGAAATATGGGGATAAATCCAAAGAAGCGGTCCTTGTTGCCACAGCACTCCTGTAGGCTGATAAAAGGTTCTCAATATACACAAAAGGAGATCCTCCTTTTCCTTGTATCTTCTCAGCATTGCTTTTTCCAGTCTTCTACTTTCCTCAAGGATAATCGTGCTTCCTTGGTTAAAGCACGGGGTGAAGTAAGCTGAGGATCCCCTTTCAGGATCTCAGAGTGGTTGCAAATCTACATTGGGCATTTTTTTTCTTTTTTTTCTTTTTTTCGGAGCTGGGGACTGAACCCAGGGCCTTGCGCTCGCTAGGCAAGCGCTCTACCGCTGAGCTAAATCTCCAACCCCTAGATTGGGCATTTTAATATAGGGTCGAATCCAATTTATGTTTCCTAGTAATTTCTGAAAGTCATTTAATGTTTTTAAATGATCTTTTCGTAATTCTATTTTCTGAGGGGAAATACTATGAGGAGTGATTTTAGTTCCTAGATACTCCCCTATTTGGCCCATTTGAACCTTTTCAGGTGCTATGAACAATTGATTGTTTTCAAGCACCTTAACCACTTTCGCATAGGCCACTTCTAGGGTGCCACAATCTTTAGCTGAAAGCAAAATATCATCCATATAATGTATTATTCTTAATTTTGGGAATTGGTCACATACAGGCTGTAGGGCTTGTCCTACATAAAGCTGACACGTAGTAGGGCTATTAGCCATACCTTGAGGCAAGACCACCCACTGATAGCGCTTATCAGGCTCTTCATTACTCATAGAGGGCAAAGTAAATGCAAATCCCACGCTATCTTGTGGAGCAAGTGGGATGGAAAAAAAAACAATCTTTAATATCAATAATAATAGGCCAATCAGTAGGGATGCTGGAGAGTAATGGTAAACCTCTCTGTATGGGACCCATTATTTGCATCTGAGAATTGATAGTTCTTAAATCATGTAATAATCGCCATTTTCCTGATTTTTTTCTTAACAACAAATATGGGTGTATTCCAAGGTGATCTGGATGGTTTAATATGTCCTAATTGTAATTGTTCGAATACTAATTCGGCAGATTTAGTATTATTTTTCAGAGGATAGAGGCCATTGAGGAACCCATACAGGCTCCTCTGTTCTCCACGTAATGGGTATTCCCCCCCTCAATGGCCCCTAGGAAAATCCAGACCCGTCCTGTCTTGTTTTTGTTTCAACAGTACTGGGTCAACTTGTCCTTGTAAGTTTTTTCCCAGACCCTTTCTAGGCGCGTAGCCCATTTTTGCCATCATATCCTTGACTTGCAGGGAGTACTCATTAGTCAGTCTCATGTCTAGACTTATCAAAACATCTCTGCCCCACAGTGTCACAGGAATGTCTATAACATAGGGAGTAATCTTTCCTGATCTCCCTTCTGTATCCTTCCATGTCAATTCTTTGGAGCTTATTAAAGGAGCCATTGCATTACCCTAGACCACGTGGGGCCTGAGATGATGTTTGCGTAGGGCCACCTAGGGTGGCCAGTCATGAACAGAGATGATACTACGATCTGCTCTAGTGTCCAATAGGCCAAGGAATGATTGTCCCTCCACAGTCAATGTTAACATTGGACGATCACCCAGTTCCAATGAGATAAAGGCAAATCGGGAGCTTGTAGATCCTAAGCCCCTGTCCCCTCTGATTCTATTTTCAGCAGGAAAGCGCTTATGCAAGCTAGGCAGAAGCAGCATTTGAGCGATTCTGTCTCCAGGGGAAATGGCAGTGATTCCCTGGGGAGAGGCTACCAGGACTTTTACTGTGCCTAAATAATCAGGGTCAATTACTCTGGGCACAATCTGTAAACCTTTCAGAGCAGAGGAGGAGCGTCCCAACAATAGCCCAACTGTATTTTTAGGGAGGGGTCCTCTAAAATCTGTGTCTACAGGCTGCACTCCCATTTGAGGGGTCAGTACAAGTCTGGTGGTGGAGTGAAGGTCCAGTTCTGCAGAGCCTTTAGTGGCTCTCCTCAGTCCTTTGGGTGGCAAAGGAAAGGCCAAGGCCTCTGTCCTGTCCCTGTCTGTCGCCCTGCAGAGCCCCATATATTTGAGGGCCCTGGGGATGTGGGCCCCGTTGTCCATTTTTTGGCCGTGCACCACCATATCCTGTCGATAGGGGTCGGCCATCCAAGTCCTTCACAGATCGACACTCATTTGCCCAGTGGTTTCCCTTCTTACACCGTGGACATAGTCCAGGCTGCTTGGGTCTATCGCTAATTTCCCCCTTACTCCTTTCAGGACACTGTCTTTGATAATGTCGGTTACGGCCACATTTGAAACAGGTATCCAAGGTGGCAGTTTTCCCTAATGGCACCACAGCTGCCACTAGGCCAGCATTAGTCAATGGCCCTCCCATTTTCCTGCAGACTTTCATCCAAATTTCTAAACCTTTATGTTTGTATGGTGTTATAGCAGTCCTACATTCTTTTGTACATTGCTCATACACTAGCTGTTTAATGAGAGGCATGGCTGTATCAGGATCTCTGAAGATCTTGGTAGCAGCCTCTACCATGCGGGCTACAAACTCTGAAAAAAGGCTCTGTGGGCCCTTGAAGAACCTTGGTAAGGTTCCCGGAGACTGCGCCCCTATTAGGCAGTGCTTTCCATGCCTTGATGGCTATTTCATTAATTTGGCTATAGACTTGTTCTGGATAACCAGTCTGGCCCAGAGTGAATCTCCCTAGACCCAATAGCATGTCCACGTCCCAATGTCTCTGAGGGTCTACTCCTGAGTCCAAATTAATGGCGGCCTGAGTATTAGCATATTCATAAAGGTAAGATTTCCAATCCAAGTATTGACCTGAGGAGAGGCAGGCTTTAGCCAGACTCCCCCAATCCCCAGGGGTGAGGCAATATCTAGCAATAGCCTCAACTTGAGCCACAACAAAAGCTGCAGTGACCCCATAGGTTCTGACAGATTCTGCCAATTGCTTTATAGTCTTAAAATCAACGGGTTCATGATATCGATGCCCATTAGCATCCAGAAATACTGGAAAACTTAATCCCATTTCTTTCCACACCTCTGGGCAAAACGAAGTACCTTTTGCAGGCTTCACCATGCTTTTATGTTGAGCGTTATACGGAGGTGCTGTTGGTATAACCGCTTTCTTGCCTAATTGTCTCGTTGCCACGTGGCGTTAGCATGTGGCCAGTCTGGATCATATCTCTCTCTCTCTCTCTCTCATACTGAGCAGCCTCTTCCTCGAGATTAGCCTCCTCATCCTCACCAAGCTCTGAATCATCTGACATTCCTAAGGTCAAGGCTTTTAAAGAGGGATATATCTTATTTGTTTCCTGGTCCTGATTATCCCCCCCCCTTTTTTTTTTTATCTCTGCCTTCTCTCTGTTCCTTTTGTCTCCTTTTCTTTTCTTTCTTCGGGATGTTTTCTCCCTCCGACATACTTTCTTATTGCTCTGCAAGGATTTTCTGACCTATCCTAATGGCTTCCTCACATCGTCTATCCTCTAAGCAGGCACAGACCATTCGCCAAAGAGGTTTTGATCCAGGCTTAAGCTTGCCCTCTGTGGCTTCTTTATCCAGATATTTTCCCAATTTGTCCCATGCTCGCAAGATAAGAGATCCAGATACTATAAACCACGGAGCACAACGGTCGCATTCATCAAGAAAGCTTGACAGGATTTTCCTTTCGATTTTGAGCTTACGCTGACTGAGAAGTTCCTGGAGAGCTGTCAGGACTTGGCTGGAATGCGAGTTTCCCATACTCAATGCACTTATTTACGAGCAGTTTTACGAGCAGGGTGGGCTGGCCTGTTTGTTTACACACGACTTCGTAGCCTGGCACTAGCTGGCTATTCCCAGCAAATGCACTCATGTCCGGGACGGTGGCAATTCAAAAGAAAACAAATCCACCACACAAAGAAGAAAAGAAACAAAATTATAAGTCCTACCCACAAGGGATCAATTGGAGAAAACAACATTGCTGTAGTTCACAGACTTTATAGCCTCTATACCAAGGCTTTCATAGTCTCTGCTTACCTCCAAAGAACTTTATCTTCCCTTACCCGGGAACTTACCGCCATCGCTGTCCTGGATCTAAAGAGTTCTGAATCCACGAGGATGTCCTCGGGACTCCGTACGTGCCACCAGTTGTCCCGCCCACCTCGGCCAGCAAGGAAGACACAACACGGTCGGATTCTTCTCAACAGCCTTTATTGCAGGACCACCTCATTGCTGATACCAGGGACATCGAGCGGCAAAGGCGCACGCCTCTTTTTTTTTTTTTTTTTTCGGAGCTGGGGACCGAACCCAGGGCCTTGCGCTTCCTAGGCAAGCGCTCTACCACTGAGCTAAATCCCCAACCCCTAGGCGCACGCCTCATATATACAACAGGCTGTGGTCATGCTACTTGTCCTTCAGGGATTGGCGGAGCACGAATCACATCATTAGCATGGTACCACCCCGGCCAGATTGGCACCAGGGGCAAACCCCCACATGCACATTGGCGCCAGGGGCAAACCCGCACGTGCGCAGTACTGTTGTTTACCACCAGACGGGACCGGATGTCGGCGCCATCTTTGTTTTACCGTGCCGCTCCCTACAAATGTATATTTTTGGCTTGTCAAAGATCAAGTGTCCATAAGTGTATGGTTTTATTTCTCGGTCTTCAATTCTATTACATTGATCTACTTGTCAGTCTCTATACCAAGACCATGCAGTTTTTATCACTATTTCTCTGTAATACAGCTTGAGGTCTGGGATGGTGATTCCCCCAGAAGTTTTTTCATTGTGAAGAATTGTTTTCCCTATCCTGGGTTTTTTGTTTTTACACATAAAATTAATAATTGTTCTTTCCATGTCTTTGAAGAATTGTGTTGGAATTTTGATGGGGATTGCATTGAATCTGTAGATTATTTTTGGTAGGATGGCCATTTTTACTATGTTAGTCCTGCCAATCTATGAGCATGAAACATCTCTCCATTTTCTGAGGTCTTTGATTTTGATTTCTTTCTTAAGAGACTTGAAGTTCTTGTCGTATAGATCTTCCACTTATTTGGTGAGAGTTACCCCAAGGTATTTTATATTATTTATAACTATTGTAAAGGGTGTTGTTTCCCTATTTTCTTTCTCACCATTTATCATTTGTATACTGATTTGAGTTAATTTCATATCTGGCCACTTCGTTGAAGTTGTTTATCAGCTGTAGAATTTTGAAGTTGTTTGTCAGCTGTAGAATTCTCTGTGAAATTTTGGGGTTGTGTATATATATATATATATATATATATATATATATATATATATATATATATATAATCTGCCCTGGCTAGAATCTTGAGTAGTATATTGACTAGATGTGGGGAGAGTGGGCATCCTTGTCTTGTCCGCTTGGGATTGTTTCAAATATCTCTCCATTTAATTTGATATTGGGTATTGGTTTGCAGTATATTGCTTTTATTATGTTTAGGTATGGGTCTTGGATTCCTGATCTCTCCAAAACTTTTAACATTTGCTGTCACCTGAGTTTTTGACCTTAGCCATTCTCACTGGTGTGAGGTGAAATCTCGGGGTTGTTTTGATTTGCATTTCCCTTATGACTAAAGATGTTGAACATTTCTTTAGGTGTTTCTCAGCCATTCAGCATTCCTCAGCTGTGAATTCTTTGTTTAGTTCTGAACCCCATTTTTTAGTAGGGTTATTTGTCTCCCTGCAGTCAAACTTCTTGAGTTCTTTGTATATTTTGGATATAAGGCCTCTATCTGTTGTAGGATTGGTAAAGATCTTTTCCCAATCTGTGGTTGCCGTTTTGTCCTAACAACAGTGTCCTTTCCCTTACAGAAGCTTTGTAGTTTTATGAGGTCCCATTTGTCGATTCTTGATCTTAGAGCATAAGCCATTGGTGTTTTGTTCAGGAAATTTTCTCCAGTGCCCATGTGTTTGAGATTCTTCCCCACTTTTCTTCTATTAGTCTGAGTGTATCTGGTTTGATGTGGAGGTCCTTGATCCACTTGAACTTAAGCTTTGTACAGGGTGATAAGAATGGGTCAATCTGCGTTCCTCTACATGCTGACCTCCAGTTGAACCAGCACCATTTGCTGAAAATGCTGTCTTTTTTCCATTGGGTGGTTTTAGCTCCTTTGTCAAAAATCAAGTGACCATAGGTGTGTGGGTTCGTTTTTGGCTCTTCAATTCTATTCCACTGTCTGTCTCTGTACCAATACCAGCAGTTTTTATCACTATTGCTCGGTAATACTGCTTGAATTCAGAGATAGTGATTCCCCTGGAAGTCCTTTTATTGTTGAGGATAGTTTTAGGTATACTGGGTTTTTTGTTATTCCAGATGAATTTGCAAATTGTTCTGTCTACCTCTCTGAAGAATTGGATTGGAATTTTGATGGGGATTGCATTGAATCTGTAGATCGCTTTTGGTAAAATGGCCATTTGTACTATATAATCCTGCCAATCCATGAGTATGGGAGTGTTGCAGTTTTCTCTCCAACCCGAATCGGCCTGTACAAAGAAAACTGGCTCAACTGTCGCCAACTGTCTTCTCACTCTGCTCAATCTCTTTTGTCCACCAACTGCCCTCTCTTCTTTCCTCCTGCGCCAACTGTCTGCTCTAACCCTATTCTCTGAATCTAATCCCCCTCTCAGGAACTTCTCCTGAGTTTTTCTATCTTCCCCTCTCGCTCCCGACTCCTCCCTCTGCCCAAATCTCGCGCTCTTGCCTTTATTTTACAAATTCAGAGAGAACTCCAAGGCAAACCACAACTCCTCCTTTTTGTCCAGTTAAAAAACCTTTTCCCTATACATATGTGAACTAAGTATTATTATTACCATTCTGCAATTTATAAAACCAACAATACACTCATCACCCAGTCCATCAATTTTGTTCATTAACCATGTCATCTATACTGAACTATACCTGACTATATCCTGGTTCTAGATCCTATGCCACCTGAAAACCACCCTAACAGATTTATCTTTCTCAATACTAAACCGCTTGGGTTGTCTATGAGACTACCAGTCTCCAACCACATCAAAAATCCAAGAATGATTAATATTACCTGAAAATATTGGAAGCACAAAACATGGCTTCCAAGCTTAGCCAATTTATAGAGACTGCTGATCACCTGGACAGTCCCCCTATTCCTTAATATGTCGGAGCATCAGTCTTCAGCCTTCTGGCCCAGGATCATCTGACAGACCTTTGTAATGCAGATTTTGAAGGGCTGATCACCCTGCCTTGGCAGAGATTATCAGTCGACTATTCTGCATAATTTGTCCTTTTCTGGACAGTGTTTTGTCTGTAGATGAATTGAAGCAATTTTGCTCAGTGGCTGTGTCACCACGATTTGAGCAACTCCATTGATGCTCAATTTCTTCTTCGAGTCTAAGGGGTCCTGTCAGGGGCAGACAGGTCTCTAGTCAAATGATCTAGACGAAGAAATGTCCATAAACGGGTTATTTTGTGGACTTCTGACGCCCTTGAAAATTTCCTATCTACATAGGCGTTTCTGAACTGTTAAGCATAGAATACCGTTGGCCTTCTCTAATCGAAGTATTTCCAAAACCCATCTAAACTGACTCAGAACCATGACTTTGCTATCTGGCCTTTAGCTGGTACTGGTTAATCAACTAAAAATAATGTATAATAGCAGTTATAGGACTGGGTCTAAGACTTGTATTCTTAGATGCATAGTGGAGGCACAATGCTTATGTTAAAGTAGCAATATCAATCTCAATTATAAATCAATAAAGTATACCAATGAAAACCTTGCATTTGTGTAAAATGCATTCTATACCAATGAAAAGATTGCAGCTTCAACTTTGTACCAATTACAAACATTTCTATCAATGTAAGATATAGCTGTAAAATTTTAAGAGTAAGTTTGCTAATCTATCCCTGTTTGTCTATTTCTCTAACTTCTATGTATTACTATATCACCCCCCCTTTTTTTTAACTAAGAAGGATAGAAAAGAGGAAAGGAAAGGTAGCAATCCCTGAGTTTAAATTCTCTAGTTCCCCCTGCCCAAAGCTACATTTGTATAGTATCCCTTAAAAGAAAACATATCTACAGTTCTTAGAATAACCAGAACCATCCACCCCAACAAAAGGAACTGGGATGATCTTCCTCATCTGCTTCCAGCTGAATTGGGGCGAAGAATTCCCTTCTGGGGCCCAAGGGGAATTAGGAAAAGTTGGCTTTGTCGAAGTAGAGCTAGCTGGGATTTGCCTGCCAGTCACTCTGTGCTGAGAAAGTTCATCACTTAGCTGACATCTTGACTATGACAGTCTGAAGGGCTGGATAAGTAAGCTGGCCATTCTGGAAAAGTTCTGAAAGCAAGACTTTAAATGAAGCAGCTTCAGTGTATTTGAGGGAGAATCAAACACGAAGTTGGACTGGAAGGTCCTGGAATCTCAGCATCCCAGAGTGTGGATCATTTCAGGGCTGTCTTTCTCTTCTTTCATCCTGCAGCACACAAAACTTTACAAGCATCATATAGTTCTGTAAGCACATTCACATGGAGTAAGCAGGGTGCACAGCTTAGTTAATAAAGATCAACAAAGAAAGGTGACTGTCTTTTTTCAGGTTAGTTTGATCATATAATCAAACCGTAACACAATTTTGTAATACATGTCATTTTACAGGATGCATGTAATAACAAGTTATGAGAAATTCGTACTCAAAATGTTACTGTTTATAGACATTTTAGTCCCAGCCAGTTCATACACGGAGACCTAAACATCCTCATATATACATTACCTATTTGTTGATTGTCTTAGTCTCCCTTTTCTTCTGTGTTGCCAAGGACTTCAGGAGGTCTCCCCTTGTCATGTCTGATCTTTATCAGCTTGGAAGGAACCCACAGCTTTTCTTTTCCTGAAGAAACATAGGCATAACCCCTTCCCCAGCGTAACACATTTCCCATTTTCCATTCTGACGTCAGAATATCCTTAATATAAGCAGGCTGGTTTAGTTCAGTAGTCTTTTCCACAATCCAATGTCTTTCAGCAGCTGTGCTGTTTTGTTCATCAGCATTTAAAAAAATTTAAGGTTAATAAAGCACTATGTAGCCTATCTCTGGCAGTTTTTGTTGCCCCTTTTTGCCTGTTAAGCATCTCCTTTAGACTTCGATTAGATCTCTCCACAATCGCTTGTCCTGTAGGATTGTGTGGTATGCCTGTAACATGTTTTATATTATAATATTCAAAGAAGCGCTTAATCTTGTTAGAGATATATGCTGGACCATTGTCTGTTTTAATTTGTATGGGTATTCCCATTATAGCCATAACTTCTAACAAATGTGTAATTACAGAATCGGCCTTTTCTGACGCTAAGGCAGTTGCCCATTGAAATCCTGAATATGTATCTATAGTATGGTGTATGTATTTCAACTTACCAAACTCTGTAAAATGGAGAACATCCATTTGCCAAATTTCATTTCTTTGGGTGCCCTTAGGGTTAGTTCCTGTAGGCAATGGAGTTTGATTATATAACGAGCAAGTAGGACATTGCCTCACAATCTCCTTGGCTTGTTGCCAAGTGATAGAGAATTCTTTCTTTAAGCCTTTGCTGTTAACATGGTGTTTTTCATGGAATTCTGAAGCCTCTAGTACACTTCCTATCAGTAGCTGGTTATTTCATTATTACCTTGTGCCAGAGGGCCTGGCAGACCTGTATGGGATCTTATGTGTGGGTAACTCCTATTTCTGATCTTTTGTTGTAGCTGAATAAATAGTGATGTCAATTCAGAATAATCCTAAATAAGTTCAGCAGTCTCTATGTGTAAAACAACCCTTTCTGCATATTGAGAGTCAGTTATTATATTAAGAGGCTCTTGAAAATCTCACAACACCATGAGTATTGCATACAATTCAGATTTTTGAACTGACTCATAGGGACTCTCAGTCACCTTGCTTACATTTTCTGATTTATATCCTGCCTTTCCTGACTTACTGGCATCAGTGTAAAATGTAGGGGCTCCAGATATTGGAGTTCCCTTTATTATACGAGGGAGGATCCAGTTAGTTCGTTTTATGAACTGAAGTTGTTTTTAGGGTATCTGTTGTTAATCTCTCCTAAGAAGTTACTGCATACTCTTTGCCAATGTTCATTTTGTACCCACAAAGAGGCAATTTGTGCATTAGTAAAAGGTACCACAATTTCAGCCGGATCCATTCCAACTAATTGTCGAAGTCTCAATTTTCCTTTAAGTATCAATTCAGAGACCTTCTCAATGTAGGTTTTCAGTTTCTTACTCTGTTTATGTGCTAAAAATATCCATTCTAAGATATAATCTTCCCTCTGCATGAGAATTCCTGTAGGGGAATGAGTAGAGGGTAAGATGACTAATATGCAGGCCATCTTTGGATCAATACGATCTAGATGTGTGTCCTGCAATTTCCTTTCTACCAAAGCTAGCTCTTTCTCAGCCTCAGCTGATAGTTTCCTTGGGCTATTTAAATCTTTATCGCCTTGTAACATTTGAAATAAATTGCTCAACTCTTGAGTGGTCAAGCCAATCACAGGCCTCAACCAGTTAATATCTCCCAGTAGTTTCTGAAAATCATTAAGTGTCCTTAATTGATTTCTTTTGATTTGCACCTTTTGTGGCCTAATCCTTTGTAGACTTAGTTTATACCCTAGATAATTAATAGAATTCCCTCTTTGTATTTTCTCAGGGGCGATTCGTAATCCCCAGCAAGGTAAGGTTTTTTTCACTTCATCAAACATTCTTTCCAGGATATTTATATCTGAATCAGACAATAAAATGTCATCCATGTAATGATAAATAATAGATTGGGGAAATTGTTTGCGAATCATCTCCAATGGCTGCTGTACAAAATATTGACACAAGGTAGGGCTATTCAACATTCCTTGTGGCAGGACTTTCCATTGATATCTTTTTATGGGGCGACCTCTATTGAGGGTAGGCACTGAAAAGGCAAACCTTTCCTTATCGCCTTCATGTAGAGGAATAGTGAAAAAACAATCTTTTAAGTCAATCACTATAATAGGCCACTCCTTAGGCAACAAAGAAGGCAGTGGGATCCCAGGCTGCAGGGAACCCATCGGCTGAATAATCTTATTAATTGCTCTGAGATCTGTCAACACCCTCCATTTGCCAGACCTTTTTTTAATGACAAATACTGGAGAATTCCAAGGGCTGGTGGACTCCTCTATATGCTGAGCCTCCAGCTGCTCCTGGACTAGCTGTTCTAATGCCTGTAGTTTTTCTTTTGTCATAGACCACTGATCAATCCAGATGGGTTGGTCAGTCAGCCACCTTAGTGGCAAGGCTGTTGTTGTCTTAACAGCAGTGGCTCCTTGGGGTAGCACTAAATTGTCAGCCTCTGCTGTATCTTGTTTATGGACAGCTTGGACATTCCCTGACTGATTTAAAGTTTTTATTAGGAGCCTGATGAATTTCAGGGCCAGACCCTGAAACTGAGGGGATATTAATTTGAGTTTTCCACTGCTGTAGTAGATCCCTTCCCCATAAGTTAATGACTATATCAGCCACGTATGGCCTTAATTTTCCTACCTGACCTTCTGGTCCTATACATTTAAGCCACCTGGTGCTTTGTTTTATTTGGGATAAAGTGCCAACACCTTGAAACTGCATATCCACTCCTTGAAGTGGTCAACTAGTGGGCCAAGATTTTGGAGAGATGATGGTAACATCTGCTCCAGTGTCAACCATTCCTTCAATTTCAATATTGTTTACCAGTATTTTTAGTTTTGGCCTTTGGTCCTCTATAGCTGTTTGCCAAAATATTCATTTTTCGCTCCCTTTGAGGCTTTTGGAATTGTCCATAGGACTTCCCTCAGCCTCCTCTGGTCCCAGAACATGTATTTTTGAAGTCGTGACGTTTAATTGTTCTGAGGAAGAGAACTCTCCCTGCCTGGCATTGGGGCCTGCAAGAGGCCCCCCTGGGGTTTTTGGCAGGATGCGGCCCCATCTGTCTGTTATTGCTCTACACATTCCTTAGTCAAATGTCCACCTCTGCCACATCTTTGACACATTCCAGGAGGCATAGTCCCCCTTTTGGTATTACTTTGGTTTTTCTTGCAGTAATATCGGAGATGACCCTGCTCACCACAATTAAAACATTTGAAATCTTGGGTCATCTCTAGCTGTCCAGTGGCAGCTTCTCCTATCACAGTCGTATCAGGAGAACAAGATCCAACATCAACTGTATATCTAATCCACTCATCTATTGGCGCGGACCTCGCCTTCAGTGGTCTGATTACTTCCCTGCATTCGGTATTTGCATTTTCAAAGGCTAAAGACTCAATTATCGCCTTTCTTGCTGCTGAATCTGATACACTCCTATCCACAGCTGAGGTAAGCCTTTGTAAAAAGTCAGGGAAGGTTTCTTTAGGACCTTGTATGACTTGAGTGAATGTTTCAAGTCTTTTCCCTGATTCTGCGACTTTGTCCCAGGCCTTTAAGGCTGACAATCGACACCATGCCAGAGTTTCTTCATCATATACAGCCTGCACCTCTACTTCAGCAAAGCGACCTTCACCAAGCAGTTGATCTGTGGAAATCTCTCTGCCCCCTAGCTCTATTTTGTCGTGCTATCTCCCTCACTTCTTCTCTCCACCACAAAATCCATTGTAAATTTTCAGCAGGCTCTAGAATTGCTCTTACCATATCTTTCCAGTCTTGGGGGATTACTCTATTTTTAATAGCCCAAGAAATCAAGATTTGTTTTACAAATGGTGAATGCATTCCAAAATTAGTTACGCTTTCCTTAAATTTCCTCAATTCTAACACATCCATGGGTTGCCATTCAAATTCTTCATAACCCTGTGGATGATCATCGTCTGGAGGCCTTTGTTGTACACTAACTGGATAGACTAAAGTTTGTTTCCTAATAACCTTAGGTTGGCTTTCCCTAATTTTATCTTCTGTCTCTACCTGAGTTTTTTCTTTAGTTGTAATTTTAAATTCCTCTCTTAAAGTCTGTACCCATGCTTCATATCTCTCCTTCTGTCTTTCCCCCTGTTCCTTGAGTTCCTGAATTCTCTGTTCAAGGCTTTGCTTCCACACTTTGAATTTTTCTTTATATTGTACTTCTAATAATCTGCTATCCATTATCTTTTGATTGATTAATTTTAAAAAGTTATTCTCCAAGTCTTGCTTCCAAACCTCATTACTTTCTCTCTGCTGTTCAGTATGACCTGTGAGCTGTTGTATGTTCTGTTCTAACATCCTTTCTAGTTCCTGTCTACCACCTTCATTTTCATCTTTCTGTCTCTTATTCTGATCTATAATTTCCTGTGTCTTCAATTCTAGTGTTCCTTCTAGGCTACATTGCCAGGACTTAATTTTCTCTTTCTGTTGTTCATGTTGTTCCATAATTACCTGTATCTTCTGTTCTAAGCCCTGCTTCCATAATCTTAGCTTCTTTTATGTTGTAATTCTGATATTGCAGCCTCTGCCTTATTTTGACTTGCTAGTTTTAGTAAGTTATCCTCTAGACTTTGCTTCCAGATTCTATCTCTATCTCCCTGCTGTTCAATTTGATCTATGAGTTGTCGAATTCTTTTTTCTAGCGTCTCTTCTAGCTCCTGTTGCCAAGACTTAAGCTTATCTCTCTGTTGTTCAGAGTCATCTATAAATTTCAGAAATTTCTGTTCTAGCATTACTTGTAATTTCTTTTCTAAGGCTAGAAATTTGCTATTTAGGGCCCTGTCTTTGGGAAGATATAGTAAATCAGAAGAATGAATATTGCAATACTGGTAAATGATAAAGTGTCTATTTCCTCAAAATTCACAACCGTCAGACCATTCAAAATATCATTCCATAAGGCCCAAAAGATATTCATTGTGTTTCTCATCTTTAAGTATCAAAAGGTTATATATCTCTCTCACATCAAAGTAGTACCTGATCCGAAGCCCTTTATACCTTTTTTTCCTCCTGCCTCAGAACACGTGCAGTCCCTCTCGATTCTAGATTCTTTGTTCCCAGGGAGGGAGGGGCCTCTTTGGGTTGTCTCCGGCTTTGCTTCTTGGTGGGAGGTGGTTATCTCAAGAATCCTGTTCAATGTGCCGCCAGAAAACTCCCCTCACAGGCAGTTGTGCTCTAGGTTCTCCTATCCCTTTCCTCGATTCTAGATGATGCCCTCGGCTGTAGCTCTCTGTCTGGGGTTTGGGGCAGGGAGCCTCTCTGCAGTTCTCCGGGCCTCTCTTCTTTTCCCCCTCAGACCCAGTCAACTCCCAATCCACCAGTACTCCTGCCTAGATCTCTATCAGACTTCTTCCTTTCAATCTTTCTCTATCCATTTTGATTTCTTCTCAACTTGTTTCTCTTTTTGTGTGTCTAATTTATTTGATTTTTTGAAGGTGTTTATCAGGGCTGGACTTTTGAGAACTCCCAAATAGTGATATTTTGATCCCTTTAAGTTTGGCTAGGACTTTGAGAAACTCTAAGAGAGGGCAGCCTTGTCTAGTCCCTGATTTTAGTGGGATTGCTTCAAGTTTCTCTCCATTTAGTTTAATATTAGCTACTGCTTTGCTGTATATGGCTTTTACTATGTTAGGTGTGGGCCTTGAATTCCTGTTCTTTCCAGGACTTTTATTATGAAGGGGTGCTGAATTTTGTCAAATGCTTTCTCAGCATCTAATGAAATGATCATGTGGTTTTTATCTTTCAGTTTGTTTATATAGTGGATTACATTGATGGTTTTCCGTATATTAAACCATCCCTGCATATCTGGGATGAAGCCTACTTGATCATGATGGATGATTGTTTTGATGTGCTCTTGGATTCAGTTTGCAAAAATTTTATTGAGTATTTTTGCATCGATATTCATAAGGGAAATTGGTCTGAAATTCTCTTTCTTTGTTGGGTCTTTGTGTGGTTTTGGTATAAGAGTAATTGTGGCTTCATAGAAGGAATTCGGCAGTGCTCTGTTTCTATGTTGTGGAATAGTTTGGATAGTATTGGTATGAGGTCTTCTATGAAGGTCTGATAGAATTTTGCACTGAACCCATCTGGACATGGGCTCTTTTTGGTTGGGAGACATTTAATGACTGCTTCTACTTCTTTAGGAGTTATGGGGTTGTTTAAATGGTTTATCTGTTCCTGATTTAACTTCAGTACCTGGTATCTATCTAGGAAATTATCCATTTCCTCCAGATTTTCAAGTTTTGTTGAATATAGGCTTTTGTATTAGGATCTGATGATCTTTTTCATTTCTTCAGATTCCATTGTTATATCTCCCTTTTCATTTCTGTTTTTGTTAATTTGGATACACTCTCTGTGACCTCTGGTTAGTCTAGCTAAGGGTTTATCTATCTTGTTGATTTTCTCAAAGAACCAGCTTTTGGTTCTGTTGATTCTTTGTATAGTCCTTTTTATTTCTACTTGATTTCAGCTCTGAGTTTGATTATTTCTTGCCTTCTACTCCTCTTGGGTTTATTTATTTCTTTTTGTTCTAGAGCTTTTAGGTGTGCTGTCAAGCTGGTGACATATGCTCTCTCCTGTTTCTTTTTGCAGGCACTCAGAGCTATGAGTTTTCCTCTTAGTACCGCTTTTGTTGTGTCCCATAAGTTTGGGAATGTTTTGTCCTAATTTTCATTAAATTCTAAGAAGTCTTTAATTTCTTTATTTCTTCCTTGACCAAGTTATCATTGAATAGAGCATTGTTTAACTTCCATGTATATGTGGGCTTTCTGTCATTGTTATTGAAGACCAATCTTAGTGTGTGGTGATCTGATAAGATGCATGGGGTTATTTCTATCTTCCTGTACCTGTTGAGGCCACCTTTGTGACCGATTATATGGTCAATTTTAGAGAAGGTTCTATGAGGTCCTGAGAAGGTATATCCTTTTGTTTTAGGATGGAATGTTCTATAAATATCTGTTAAATCCATTTGGTTCATAACTTCTGTTTCTCTACATCTCTGTTTCTGTTCCCATGATCTATTCATTGATGAGAGTGGAGTGTTGAAATTTCCTACTATTATCATATGAGGTGCAATGTGTCCTTTGAGCTTTAGTAAGGTTTCTTTTATCTATGTAGGTGCCCTTGCATTTGGAGCATAGATATTTAGGATTGAGAGTTCATCTTGGTGGATTTTTCCTTTGATGAATATGAAGTGTCCTTCCTTATTTTTAATGATTTTTGGTTGAAAGTCAATTTTATTTGATATTAGAATGGCAACTCCATCTTGTTTCTTCGGGCCATTTGCTTGGGAAGTTATTTTCCAGCCATTTACTCTGAGGTAGTGTCTGTCTTTGTCTTTGAGGTGTGTTCCCTGCATGCAGCAAAATGCTGGGTCCTCTTTACATATCCATTCTGTTAGTCTATGTCTTTTTATTGGGGAATTGAGTCCATTGATGTTGAGAGATATTAAGAAATAGTGATTGTAACTTCCTGTTATTTTTGTTGTTAGAGGTAGAATTATACTTCTCTCTTTTAGTTTCATTGCAAGGAAATTATATTCTTCCTTTCTATACGATGTAGTTTCTCTCCTTGTGTTGGAGTTTTCCATTTATTATCCTTTGTAGGGCTGGATTTGTAGAAAGATATTGCGGAAATTTGGTTTTGTCATGGAATATCTTGGTTTCTCCATCTATGTTAATTGAAAGTTTTGCCTGATACAGTAACTTGGGCTGGCACCTTTGTTCTCTTAGGGTTTGTATGACATCTGTCGAGGATCTTTTGGCTTTCCTAGTCTCTTGTGAGAAGTCTGGTGTAATTCTTATAGGTCGGCCTTTATATGTCACTTGACCTTTTTCCCTTAGTGCGTTTAATAGTCTTTCTATGTTTTGTGCATTTCTTGTTATAACTATTATGTGACAGGAAGAATTTCTCTTCTGGTCCAATCTATTTGGAGTTCTATAGTCTTCTTGTATGTTTATGGGCATCTCTTTTAGATTAGGGCAGTTTTCTATAATTTTGTTGAATATATTTACTGGTCCTTTAAGTTGAGAGTCTTCACTTTCTTCTATACCTTTTATTCTTAGGTTTGATCTTCTCATTGTGTCCTGGATTTCCTGTGTGCTTTGGGCTAGGAGCTTTTTTCGTTTTACATTATCTTTGACAGTTGTGTCGATGTTTTCTATGGAATCTTCTGCTCCTGAGATTCTCTCTTCTATCTCTTGTATTGTGTTGGTGATGCTTTTATCTACAGCTCCTTGTCTCTTCCTTTGGTTTTCTATATCCAGGGTTGTTTCCCTGTGTTCTTTCTTTATTGCTTCTATTTCCATTTTCAATTCCTTCACCTGTTTGGTTGTGTTTTCCTGTAATTCTTTCAGGGATTTTTGTGTTTCCACTCTAAGGGCTTCTACTTGTTTGTGTTTTCCTCCATTTCTCTAAGGGAGTTCTTTATGTCTTTCTTAAAGTCCTCCATCATTATCAAAAAATGTGATTTTAGGAGTGACTTCAGGCCCGAGACCAGAGGTAAGACCAACTTTTCTGCTCCAAGTAGCCTGTCTGGTGGACTCAGGACACACAAAGGCAAAATTCCTCTGGGATTGGACACTTCTGGTTTCTAGCTGGAGCCCGAATCTCGCTGATCCCTGCCCACAGCCCCCTGCTCCCAAAACCTGTGGGAGAGAGAGCTCATCGCCCAGACAGGTGGGCACTCCTGAGACTGCAGGGCAGGAGAGACTTCCAGTACTGCCCACCCTTGCCCACATTCCCTGGCCCAAGAGGAAACTGTATAGGGCCTCTGGGAAAAGGAAAATAGGGGCACTCAAGCTGCAGGTGCCCTGCGGTCCAGACTGCACTCGGATCTGAAGGGACCCGGTCAAACAGCTCCCTGCACCCAAATCCTATGGGAGGGAGAGCTAGCCCTTCAGAGGGGCAGCCATGCCTAGGAAGCCAGAGGAGTCTACTCTCTAACCACATTTCTGACTCTAGAGGAAAACGCCTAGCACCATCTGGGCCCCCTGTGCACAGGGACCCAAGAGAAGGCAGGGCAGGTTCATAACTTCTGTTTCTCTACATCTCTGTTTCTGTTCCCATGATCTATTCATTGATGAGAGTGGAGTGTTGAAATTTCCTACTATTATCATATGAGGTGATGAGAGGTCACGGAGAGCTCAAAAGCAGCCCCTCAGGAGCAACTTCAGTCATGGGACTACAGGTAAGACCAACTTTTCTGCTCCAAGTGATCTGCCTGGTGGACTCAGGACACACGCCCACAGGAACAGCTGAAGACAAGTAGATAGGAATGACTACACACCTGAAAGCAGAACACTCTGTTCCCAAAACTGGCTGAAAGAAAACAGGAAAACCGGTCTATAGCACTCCTGACACACAGGCATATAGGACAGTCTAGCCACTGTCAGAAATAGCAGAAAAAGGTAACACTAGAGACAACCTGATGGCGAGAGGTAAGTGCAGGAACCCAAGCAACAGAAACCAAGACTACATGGCATCATTGGAGCCCAATTCTCCCACCAAAGCAAACATTGAATATCCAAACACACCAGAAAAGCAAGATCTAGATTTTAAATCACATTTGATCATGATGATGGAGGACTTCAAGAAAGACATAAAGAACTCCTTTAGAGAAATGCAGGAAAACACAAACAAGTAGAAGTCTATAGAGAGGAAACACAAAATCCCTGGAAGAATTACAGGAAAACACAACCAAACAAGTGAAGGAATTAAAAATGGAAATGGAAGCAATAAAGAAAGCACAAAGGAGGACAACCCTGGATATAGAAAACCAAAGGAAGAGACAAGGAGCCGTAGATACAAGCATCACCAACAGAATACAAGAAATAGAAGAGAGAATCTAAGGAGCAGAAGATTTCATAGAAATGATCAACACAACTGTCAAAGATAATGTAAAATGCAAAAAGCTACTGGCCCAAAACATACAGGAAATCCAGGACACAATGAGAAGATCAAACCTAAGGATAATAGGTATAGAGGAGAGTGAAGACTCCCAGCTCAAAGGACCAGTAAATATTTTCAACAAAATTATAGAAAACTTCCCTAACCTAAAGAAAGAGATGTCCATAAACATACAAGAAGCCTACAGAACTCCAAATAGATTGGACCAGAAAAGAAACTCCTCCCATCACATAATAGTCAAAACACCCAATGCACAAAACAAAGAAAAATATTAAAAGCAGTAAGGGAAAAAAAGTCAAATAACATATAAAGGCAGACCTATCCGAATAACACCACACTTCTCACCAGAGACTATGAAAGCCAGAAGATGCTGGACAGATGTCATTCAGCCCCTAAGAGAACACAAATGCCAGCCCAGGTTACTGTATCCAGCAAAACTCTCAACATAGATGGAGAAACCAATATATTCCATGACAAATCCATACTTACACAATATCTTTCTACAAATCCAGCCCTACAAAGGTTAATAAATGGTAAAGCCCAACACAAAGAGGCAAGCTACACACTAGAAAAAGCAAGAAACTAATCGTTTTGCAACAAAACAAGACAAGCACACAGACACATTCAAATACGAAGATAACAGGAAGGAACAATCACTATAACTTAATAGCTCTTAACATCAATGGACTCAATTCCCCAATAAAAAGACACAGATTAACGAACTGGATCTGTAATGAGGACCCAGCATTTTGCTGCCTACAGGAAACACACCTCAGAGACAAAAACAAAATCATATCATCTGCAAATAGTGATATTTTGACTCCTTCCTTTCCAATTTATATCACTTTGATGTCTTTTTGTTGTCTAACTACTCTGCCTAAGACTTCAAGTACTGTATTGAATAGGTAGGGAGAGAGTGGGCAGCCTTGTCAAGTCCCTGATTTTAGTGGGATTGTTTAAGTTTCTCTCCATTTAGCTTCATGTTTGATAGTGGTCTCCTGTATATTGCTTTTACTATGTTTAGGTATTGGCTTTGAATTCCTGTTCTTTCCAAGACATTTAACATGTATTGAATTTTGTCAAATGCTATCTCAGCATCTAATGAGATGATCATGTGGGGTTTTTGTGTTTTTTTTGAGTTTATATAGTGGATTACGTTCATGAATTTCTATATATTGAACCATCATTGCATCCCTGGGATGAAGCCTTCTTGATCATGATGGGATGATCATTTTGGTGTGTTCTTGTTTTCAGTTTGTAAGAATTTTATTGAGTATTTTTGCACCGATATTCATGAGGAAAATTAGTCTGAAGTTCTCTTTCTTTGCAGGGACTTTGTGTGGTTTAGGTATAAGCATAATTGTGGCTTCATAGAATGAATTCGAATTGTTCCTTCTGTTTCTATTTTGTGGAATAGCTTGAAGAGTATTGGTATTAGGTGTTCTTTGAAGGTCTGAAAGAATTCTGCATTAAATCCATCTGGTCCTAGGCTGTTTTCAATTGGGAAACTTTTTAGCTGCTTCTATTTCTTTAGGGGTTATGAGACTGTTTAGATAGCTTATCTGATCCTAATTTAACTTTGATACCTGGTATCTATCTAGAAAATTGAAAATTTCATCCAGATTTTCCAGTATTGTCGAGAATAGGCTTTTGTAGTAGGATCTGATGATTTTTTTTAATTTCCTCGGTTTCTGTTATATCTCCCTTTCATTTCTGATTTTGTTAATTTGGATACTGTCTCTCTGTCCTCTGGCTAGTCTGGCTAAGGGTTTATCTATCTTGTTGACTTTCTCAAAGAACCAGCTCCTGGTTTTGTTTCTTTGTATAGTCCTTTTTGTTTCTATTTGGTTGATTTCAGCTCTGTGTTTGATTATTTCCTGCTGTCTACTCCTCTTGGGTGAATTTGCTTTTTGTTCTAGAGCTTTCAGGTGTGCTGCCAAGCTGCTAGTGTGTGCTCTCTTCAGTTTCTTTTTGGAGGCACTCAGTGCTATGAGTTTTCCTCTTAGTACCACTTTCATTGTGTCTCATAAGTTTGAGTATGTTGTGCCTTCATTCTCATTAAATTCTAAAAAGTCTTTAATTTCTTTCTTTACTTCTTCCTTGACCAAGTTGTCATTGAGTAGAGCATTTTTCAGCTTCCATGTATATGTGGGTTTTCTGTTGTCTTTGTTGTTATTGAAGACTAGCCTTGGTCCATCGTGATCTGTTAGAATGCATGAGATTATTTCAATCTCCTTGTATCTATTGAGGCCTGTTTTGTGACCAATTATATGGTCAATTTTTGAGAAGGTACCATGAAGTGCTGAGAAGAAGATATATTCTTTTGTTTTAGGATGAAATGTTTTATGGATATCTGTTATATTCATTTGGTTCACGACTTCTGTTAGTTTCACTGTGTCTTTGTTTAGTTTCTGTTTTCATGAACTGTCCATTGATGAGAGTGGGGTGTTGAAGTCTTCCACTATTATTGTGAGAGGTACTATGTGCTTTCGAGCTTTAGTAAATTTATGAATGTGGCTGCCTTTGCATTTGGAGTCTAGATGTTCACAACAGAGAGCTCATCTTGGTAGATTTGTCCTTTGATGAGTATGAAGTGTCCTTCTTTTTAATAACTTTTGGTTGAAAGTTGATTTTATTTGCTATTAGAATGGCTACTCTAGCATGTTTCTTGGGACCATTTGCTTGGAAAATTATTTTCCAGTCTTTTACTCTTAGGTAGTGTCTGTCTTTGTCACTGAGTTGTGTTTCCTGTATGCAGCAAAATGCTGGGTCTGTTTACATACCCAGTCTGTTAGTCTATGTCTTTTTATTGGGGAATTGAGTCTATTGATGTTAAGAGATATTAAGGAATAGTGATTGTTGTTTCCTGTTATTTTTATTGTTGGAGGTGGAATTATGTTTGTGTGGCTATTTTATTTTCAGTCTTTTGCAAGATTACTTTCTTCCTTTTCCTAGCATGTAGTTTCCCTCCTTGTGTTGGAGTTTTCCATCTGTTATCCTTTGTAGGGATGCATTTGTGGAAGGATAATGTGTAAATTTGGTTTTGTCATGGAATATCTTGATTTCTCCATCTACATTAATTGAGAGTTTTGCTGGATATAGTAGCCTCGGCTGGCATTTGTGTGCTATTAGGGTCTGTATGACATCTGTCCATGATTTTCTAGCTTTCATAGTCTCTGTTGAGAGTCTGGTATAATACTGGTAGATCTGGCCCCATATGTTACTTGACCTTTTTCCCTTACTGTTTTTTAATATTCTTTGTTTTATGTATTTGCTGTTTTGACTATAATGTGATGGGAGGAATTTCTTTTCTGGTCCAATCTGTTTGGAGTTCTGTAGGCTTTTTGTATGTTCATGGGCATCTCTTTCTTTAGGTTAGGGAAGTTTTCTTCTATAATTTTGCTGACGATATTTATTGGCCCTTTAAGTTGGGAGTCTTCATTCTCTTCTCTGTCTTTTCCTGTAATTTTTTAAGGGATTCTTTAAGGGATTTTTGTGTTTCCTCTTTAGGTGCTCCTACTTGTTTACCCGTGTTTTCCTGTAATTCTTTAAGGGAGCTATTTATGTCCTCCTTAATGTCCTCTATCATCATGAGATGTGGCTTTAAATCTAAATCTTGCTTTTCCAGTATGTTGGGATATCCAGTATTTGCTGTGGTGGGAGAACTGGGTTCTGACGATACTAAATAGTCTTTGTTTCTGTTGCTTAGGTTCTTGAGTTTGCCTCTTCCCATCTGGTTATCTCTGATGTTAGTTGGTCTTACTGTCTCTGACTGGAGCTTGTCCCTCTTGTGGACCCGTGAGCCTGTGAGCCTGTGATCTTAAGAGTGAGAGCTCTCCTGAGAGACCAGCTCTCTCAGGGCAGGTTTTGAGTCTGAGAGCTGTGGGACAGTCCCAGCTCTGGGTGCAGATGGAAACCGGAAGAGTCCCATCCAGGCTGCCCTGCAGCTCCCCTCATATACACCTTTTGAATGTGATTTGTTTTTTTGTTCTTTGGGTTTTTTGGTTGTTTTTTTTTTCTCTAGATCTTTCAGGTGATGTTAAATTACTAGTATCAGATGTTTCCAATTTTCTTTTTTAAATGTAGATACTCAGTGCTATTTGCCTCTTAGAACCACCTTATTGTGTCCCACAAGTTTCAGTATATTGTGTTTTCATTTTTATTCAGTTCTAGAAAGTTTTCAATTTTTTTCATAACTTTTGCTTTGCCCCACTGAGTTTTTTAGTTTCCAGGAGTTTTTAGGCTTTCTATTGTTTCTATTGTTGTTGACATGAAAATTTTATTTGGATGCTCTGATATGCTGCTGGACTTTATTTCAGTTTACTTATATCTGTTAAAGCTTACTTTGTGTCCAAGTATGTGGTCAGTATTGGAGAAAGTTCTATGAAGTGCTGAGAAAAAGGTATAGTCTTTTGTAATTGAGTGAGATGTTCTATAAATATCTGTTAAATCTATTTTGTTTATGATATCAGTTGACTCCAGCATTTCTCTGTTTTGTCTTTGTCTGAATAACCTGTCTATTAGTGAGAGTGGAGTATAGAATGCACCCACTATTGCTGTGTGAGGTCTATATGGAATTTATGCTGTAGTAGTGTTTATTTTATGAACTTAGGTGCCTTGTGCATAGATATTAAGAGTTCTGATAGCCTCCTGGTGGATCTTTCCTTTGATGAGTATGAAGTGTCCTTCCCATGTCTTCTGATTAGCTTTGGTGTGAAGTCTATTTTGCTAGATATTGATATGCTACCCCAGTTTACTTCTTAGGTCTGTTTTCTTGGACTATCTTTTTCTGTTCCTTTACTCTGAGGTAATGTCTATTCATGATTTCAAGGTTAGCTAAAGAAAGGATCCTGTTTTATAATCCATTCTGTTGGTCTGTGTCTTTTTATTGGGGAATTGAGACCATTGGTGTTGAGACTTTATCAATGAGCAATGTTTGTTGATTACTGTTATTTTGTTATGAGGTGAGTTATTTACCCTTTTTGGATTTGCTGAGCTAGAATTATCTTAGAAATGGGGACAGAAAGGAGGCATAGCTTGTGGCCTGCTACAGAAGTTTGGGAAACTGGATTGGGGGACAGGGGAAAGAGTGAAGGTCTCAATAACAAAACAGACAATCATTTCTCAGGTAATAAAAACAACCAATGGGCTTAGTAGCATCTGCTGCTCTCGGTATCAACTAATTCATTTTAAATAAAACTATGAATAAAGATTATTTCTGGTCATACAATTTTATATCTTCCTTAATCTCAGTGCAGAACCTTCCCAATGAATTCCTTCTTACAACTTTCAAAAGTAACAGGTAAGGTGGGAAATAAATAAAATAAATCCACTTAACATATTTTTATGTAAAAGGAAATGCTTGTCAGCATCAGTCCTGATAGAATTCCCACAAAATCTAATTCAGAACATCAGGAATATATATTGATATAAGTAAAACTGGACCAAAACCTAAGTGTCTTCAAAGAAAAATTTATCTTTACAGTTGTAGAGTCAAGAAATCTAAAATCCAGTGTAAACACAGAAAAGTTCTATTGGTGACACCTGTAAACATTTTCTTGTCTCTTCCAGCTTCTGGAGAACAACTTCTCTCTGATGATTTTAGTGCATCCACTCAGACCTTGTCTTTCCAGTCACATGTTGACTTCTGTGTGTCACTGTAAATGTTCCTCTTCTATAAAGATATCATTCACACAAGATCAGAGCCCATTCTATAGTTTTGTAAATGTGGAGATTTATTTCCAAATAAGTTCTAAGTAATGAATTTTCAGAGTGAGGACTTTAATGCACTTTTGAGGTAAAAAAATCAACCCAAAATGACTATCTTACAAATCTAGTGTTAGACAATAACAGCCATTCAAAGACACACACTGTGTAATAATTTAATGAGAAAGTAATAAGCATGTTAAATTATTTTTAATGAGGGGCTGGGGATTTAGCTCAGCGGTAGAGCGCTTACCTAGGAAGCGCAAGGCCCTGGGTTCGGTCCCCAGCTCCGAAAAAAAGAACCAAAAAAAAAATTATTTTTAATGAGCCAAGGATCATAAAATATATTTTAAATCATTAAAGGAAAATGCTACAAAATTAGAAATGGCTGCATTAATATCAATCCAGGGCTAGGCATGGCAGCTGAACCTGTAATCCTTGCATTTTGGCAGCATAGGCAGAAGGATAACTGTGAAACTGAGATATGCATGGTGAGTTTCAGGATGACCTAGCACACAATGTGAGATCATTTCTCCGTGTGTGGGTATCCTAAGCTTTTCTATGTTAGTCTTTCCATATTTTTTATGCTTTTTATCATCAATTCAGTGCTTTGCATATGGTTACAAGAACAGTGTGTCTCTAGAAGTTTACTCTTGACCACAAGTGTATTTGATGAGTGGATATAATCTATGAATCAGAGTTAAAATTATTTTATGTCCATGCCTGGCATAGTGATGTAGGTCTTTAATCCCTGTACATGGGAGGGAGAGATAGGCAGATCTCTGTGAATTTTAGGCCAGTCTGGTCTACATAGTGAATTCCAGGAGAGCTAAATCTATACAGTGAAACCTGTCTCAAAAACAAAGCAACATCAAAACAAATTTCTGTGCAAGGATAAGTTGATCACATATATCTGGTATTTTCAAATTAAGGCACATTAAGTTTCTATTAACTTACTGTAACTACCTACAATCTATATACAACACACACACACACACACACACACACAGAGGGATCTACCATGCATACAATGTTTCCATAGAGCCTTTGCTCAAGTTGAGCATAGCCAAGAAGCAATTGTCAGAAACAATACATTTTAAGTTAACTGAAATCATGCTTAGTTTTGTGGAATTAGGACAAATTAGAAAATAAAAACTAGAAAAAAATCTTCATAATATGGTGCCAAGAGCATATGACTTCTTACCATAGCTGTAACTCTAGATTGAGAATCCCTTGATCTATCATGCATCTGCAATATTGGTCTACTGTCCTTTTGTACATCACTAATACCACTCCCCAGATGTTTCTGTTAAAACTTATTGAAAAAATTCAGGTTCTGGATATTACATGATCACTCTGCATATAGTAAGCTAGCTCTATGTGTGTATACATATACATATACATATGAATGATAAACTGAAGAGCTGCATTCTAAATAAGGATCAAACATTCTAGAAATTGGTTTGAAACAGCAGTCATCATGCTGTGTGTTCCTGAGTAGAATTTCTCCATTATGAACACTAAAAGGCATCAGAATGACCTCAGGACATTAGATGGCATTGCTGAATGCTAGAGGAGCACTGGAGAGAACAGGAACCACTTCTTACAAAACACCATGTTTCAAGCATTATTACTTACAAAATAGAACATACCACCTTGCCATTTGAGTGCTAGCATTTAGCATATCACCCATGTTTTGTGTGTTTCCCGTTGGAATAATTAAAATTAGTTTGGTAAGCACTATGTCCATGTTGTCTATAAAAACAAAAGGACTTGCCATTCTAATTGGCAGTGCTCTAGGACTCTCAGAGCTGCAGTTTTCCCACATCCCTCAGACATCCTCATTACGCTGTTCTTTGTGTCTCTGTGGAACATAGTCTCTTGTGTCCTTAGGTTCCTAACGGCATAATTACACAGTGTGGAATCAAACATTAATGATAAACAAGTTTTGCAATCACATTACATTAGTTGCTTTTGTTTACGCTGTTAATACTATAGTTACCTATTTCTGAGTCTTTATAATAGTTACAATTAAAAGAAGTTATTCTAACTAAAATATAATTGTATCATAATCCCCTTTCCATTTCTTCCCTGTACCTCTTCCTGTCTACAGCTCCCCTCTCTTTCCCATGACTTCTGGCCTCTTTTAATTGTTGTTACACATATATGTATATGTTATATATCCAAATCTATTCCTATATAGTTATATATTTAAGAATTATATATAAAGATAACAGCTCATTCAGGATAGGGTTATTTGTAGGTAATCATTTCAGAGATGACCACTGGGTATTGTGTAGCCATTTGGGGAGCTCTTACCAGAGGAAGACTATTTTTTCCATAGTTGCTTTTATTTTTTGTCTAGAGTCCCTTACAAGTTAACATGGCTTTTAATGCCAGCATTGTCCTGTACTTTTTGAACAGTGACATCATGGATCTTGGAGGAGAAATCTACAAGTGCTACTCTATAATGAACATTTAAAGAATATTTTCTTGCTGTGAGATGAAAACACATGAATTAATAGTCATAAAATTTCTTCTTAAACCAATATTAGGAATAATCACTAATCAAAAATATCCCAGTAGAACTGTGAGTTCAAAGCCAGGCTGGTCTACAGAGTGAATTTCAGTACAGCCAGGGCTACACAGAGAAACCTGTCTGGGAAAGCAAACAAGCAAACAAACACACAAAAAAAGAATGATCATTAAATTGAATCTGATATTTCAATAGTATTTTGTCAGCTTTAAACTATTTTAGCCATGTTTACTCATTAGACCCCGTGCCATCTTGGTAGTGTTTACATGGGGAAGGAAGTTAAAGCTCATCAAGATGAATAATTTCCCACAGTTGACTCAGGTAAACATTGGATTTAAACTCCTCACTTAGAATCTTGGTCACTAGAAACATCCTGCAGCCCAGCTTATTGTGTCCTGTGCGTTTTTAGATGTTTTCGGGAGGCTGAGGAGATGAGGATGACATTCAGGACACTTGCGGTCCTCACAGAGGACACGGGTTCAGCTTCCAGCACATAGCAACTCACATCCATCTGTAACTCGGGCTCCATGGATCCAACACCATCTTCTGGCCTCTGTGGGCACCCAGCACTCACATGCTCCACATTCATCCATGCAGGTGAATAAAAATAAATATATCTTAATGTTCACAAGCTAAGAGCAGGCAGGATAGAGAGATGGCTCGGTGGTTAAGAGCACAGCAGCTCCTCCTGGAGGATCATGTTTGAGTCTCAGCACCCACACACAGGTATCTCACCCCACTGCCTGTAACTTTGGCTCCTGGGATCTTATGCACTCTTCTGCTGTCCAAGGGCACCTCTTTCTCTCCCCCTCGTGTGTGTGTGTGTGTGTGTGTGTGTGTGTGTGTGTGTGTCACAAAAATAAATTCACATATTGAAGAAGCGTGTGTATAGAACTAGTTAAGATTCTCAGTATTGAGTTTGGAAACTGTGGGCACAATTCTCATGATAACAGAAGAAATTCCCTCATTTCCTTCTATATAGTGTAATTTTGCTACATTCTTACCATATATCCCAACTTAATTTCTGTTAAAATTGATTTCAAACTAAAATTAATGAAAAAAGGTAAAGAAAAACACTTCAGTCAGTTCAAGGGAACAATTAAGAACACATGAGAGTCCTACTGATAAGCACCAAACACAGATGCTCCCAGTTTCATAAAAATTGTAATACGGGGCTTCAAGAAACAGATGAACCCAAATTAGTATGTGATTTCAGTACCCTTTTTTCCAATAAACAAGTGATCTGGACAAAAAATAACAAGCAGAGAAAACATAAGAATTAAATGAGATCATAAAAACTAATAGACAATTCCACACAAACACCGAAAAGCACACCTTCTATTCAGCAGTTCAAGTTTCTCTAAAACACAGCACATACTGGAATACAAAACAAATGTCAACAAGTAAAGAAACGAAATTGTAGCCTTTATGTTGCCTGTTCACTTTTGGTCACTAGAGAATATGGTGTCAAAGAAAAGGCATAAATTAATGCTTTGTAGCCTTTCCTTTCCCTGGAGTTTGGTATCTTGGGTGTAGGAGCTGCATAAGTAACAAAGTAAAAAAAAAAAAAAGAAAAAAGAAAGAAATGAAATAACCATTCTGTCTCCCTCAGTAAAACAGAGCTTACAATTAGCAGCACAGTGATACAAGTAATTGCGGGAGTCAAAAAGCCTGAACAATACTCAGTGGTCAAAGAAGACATTTAGAAAGACATGTGAAATGATCCAGAATTGAATTATATGAAAATACAACACCTATGAGGGAAACATATACCTTTAAGTAGACACACACACACACACACACACGCTCACACACATGCTCACACTCACACACTCAGACACACAAAGCACAGACAGAGCACAGATAAATGACTTAATTATATGAAAGACAAGAACACACCAAATCATAGCCAGCAGATGAGAAGAAGACACAAAGAAGGTAGAAAGAGAAAGAAGAGAGAGAGAGAGAGAGAGAGAGAGAGAGAGAGAGAGAGAGAGAGAGAGAGAGATCTCAAAGCAGAAACTAATGAACTGAAAACAATGCAGTGGCAGTGGGAAACTTGTAGTTAATCTGCTTAGCTACTATTCTCAATGTCAGTATGGAAACCATGAAAGAATGAGAAGGTTTGACTTGAGAGATGGCTCAGTGGTTAAGAGCACTTACTGCTCTTCCAGAGGTCCTGAGTTCAATTCCCAGCAACCACATGGTGACTCACAACCATCTGTAATGGGATCCGATGTCCCTTTCAGGTGTGTCTGAAGACAGCAACAGTGTACTTACAAGCATGGAATAAATAAAATAAATCTTTTTAAAAAATGAGGTTTACAAAGTGTGAAGAGCAATTACTAGACCAGGCAGAGTACAGTCAGGATTGAGAAGATGATTAGGTCACAGCTCCATATTGATCTGCACACAGTGGAGCACCAAGACCTCTATGGTTGGTCAGATAATGGGCAAAGCCACTAGGTCTATCTTTACATCTGTCACTGGGTTGAGTTTTTCAGTCTCCAGGAGTCTGTGCACTTACTGCAGATTGGTTTGCCATCAATGTTAAGTTGTACTGTGGTTAGGACAGGTGTCAGACAGGATGCAAAGAGTGATTTCCATCCTTTTGAATTTGTACAGATTTGTTTTGTGCCACAAGGTATGATCTGTTTTTAAAAAGCTTCTTTGGTCTGATGAGTAGAATGTGTCTTCTTTGGTGTTTGGGTGGAATATTCTGTAGATATGTTAAGCCTCTTGGATGCAATAAATCAATTACTTTACATGTTTCCCTGTTGGTTTTTTGTCCAGATGACCAACTTATTAGAGAAAGTGGGCTATTCACATTAAAGGGTTGATGTTGTCTTTACATCCACTTTCTTATGAGACTACTTGTGCCAAAGTTTGGTGCATATGTATGTAGGATAGTGATTTCTTCTTGGTTAACCAAGCTCTGATTAGAATGAACTGTCCCTATTTATCTCTTCTGATTAGTTTCAGTTTGAAGTCTATTTGTTGGGTATTAGAATGGCAACGCTCGTTGCTTCATGGTCTAATTGGAGTGCTTGCATTCATCCTTTCAGTGGAAGGTGGTACCTTTCTTTACCTAAATTGTATGTCTTGTAGACAACAGGTGGCTTTTATTCCTTGGTCTATTCAGTCAGCATGTGTCTTGGAGTATTGAAGCCATTGATGTTTAAGGTGATTATAGAAATGCATGTGTAAGTCACAATCATCTTGATGTTGATCTCATGTTGTTGTTTATGTTCTCAGTCATATTTTGCTGGGTTTTTTTGGTTTTGTTTTTTTGTTTTTTTGTTTTTTTAGTAGTTATTGGTTTATATGTCTTGCCACACTTTCTCTGCTATGCTTACTCTCTTCAGAACAAACTTTTACTTCCTGTATTTTCTTTTCGATTGTTGTCTGTAATTTCATTTAGGCAGTTTATATTGTGGGAAGTTTCTCTTTCTCCTTCAATTATGGTGCATCATTTTGTTGGATAAATTAATCTAGGCTGTATCTGTATGGGTGCATCTTTGCTTAGCTTGGGGAAATTTTCTATTATCTTGAAGATGTGGTGTATGCCATTGATTTGGGATTATTGTTATCTATGTCAATAATTTCAAAGTATGTTTTTTTCCCTTAGGATCTCCCAATTCTCTTTTGTTCCTTTTTTGTGTTCTAAATTTTTCATAATCTTTATTTGGCCTAGATCTAGTCCTTTATCTTCAAATCCTGAGAGTCTTTCTTCTTGATTCATTCTTCTTATAAAGTGTTGAGTTTTCTAGTTGAGTTATTGCATTTGTCAATTCCATTTTCATTTCAGCATCCATCTTCCTTAATGTTTCAATCTCCTTACTAAACTCTGAAACTTGAAATAAGCATCATTTGAGTTCAACACTGAGAACCATGAACTGTCCCCTGAAACACCTTTTTTCTGAGCATACAGTTGGGGTGGTGGGATGTGTGAATGGAAATTCTTAGAAGCTGTGTCTGCAAAAGATGATGCTTTAATTAGAACACATACCTTTAGGCATAAGGCTGAAACAGAATTTTGTATCTATATTTATCCAAGTCATTTCCTTTGGGTTTTCTGGGGGTAAAAATACATTTTTTTCCTTTTTTCTTATGGGGTTGCAAACTTCAGTCCTTTCTCTAACGCTCCCATTGGGGACCCATTCTCAGTTCAATGGTTGGCTTCAAGCATCTGCCTCTGTATTTGTCAAGCTCTGGCAGAGCCTCTCAGGAGACCGCTTACTTCAGGCTCCTGTCAGCATGTACTTCTTAGCATTCCCAATATTGTCTGGGTTTGGTGTCTGTATATGGGATGGATCCCCAGGTAGGACAGTCTCTGATGGCCTTTTCTTCAGTCTCTGCTCAACACTTTGTCTCCATATTTCCTCCTGTATTTTTGTTCCCCCTTCTAAGAACTGAAGCATCCACATTTTGGTCTTCCTTCTTGAGCTTCATGTGGTCTGTGAATTATATCTTGGGCATTCCGAGCTTTTGGGCTAATATCTACTTATCAGTGAGTGCATACCATTTATGTTCTTAAATAAAACTTCTATTCGCCTGACATAATTGTTGACTCTGAGGTTTATTGTCTCTGTTAACCTAGGCCTACTCTTACAAGCATCTAGCTTCTGTAAAATATTATCCAGGCCTAGAAAGTTTTCAGCCTCTGAGACTTACTACCAAATAAGCTCACCCTTTCTTATTCTTTCTGAACTCTGGCTGGCTGATCAACTCAGCTGTTCTGGCTCCAACTCCTCTCCAGGATGATGGACAATCTGGCTTCTCTCTTGGCCTCATGCTACTTTAGCATTATGTTCCAATCTTCTGGTACATTCTCTGGCTAGTTCTCTCTTTAACCTGTCTCTGTACAACTGGCCTGGTAAAACTGCCTCCTTCCTCTCTGCCCTGCCCATCAAGGGGCTTCCATTTACTCTCTCTTCTCATTAGAGTTGGGCATATCTTATTCTGTCAAATCTTTCTCTGGTTTGTCACTTTTTCTGCCTTCTACAAACTAACTTTACCTTCATTGTTTGGGATCAAAGGTGTGTAGTAAAGGTGTCTGTATTACAGCCAAAGGAATTAAAAATGTGTGTTAAGGGCTGAACCACACAACCAAAAACAGGTTTTCTCAGTAAATGACAAAATTTTTGAGATTCAGTGTTGTGATCAAATATCCTGCAACAGGCACATGTATGTGCATATATGTGGAGACCAGAGGTAGAAGCCAGGTGTTTTCAATTGTTCCCCATCTTATTTTGTGTGGTGGTGTGTTCACACCCAAGGACGTTCCTATACATGTGCAGAAGACAGAGAAGGATACTTAAATGTCTGCTCTATCATTTTATGCTTATTCCTTTGAGACAGGGTCTCAAACTGAAACTGCAGCTCATCAACTGGCTAATCCTTACAGCCAATGAGCCCCAGGGATTCCTCTCTCCACCACCAGCCACTTCTGATCCACACACTGGGGTTGCAGGTGTATGCCACTAGCATGGGTGTTTACATGGGGGCGAGGCTCCAACCTCAGAATCTCGTGCCTTCATGGCAGGCACTCTTCTGACTGAGCCATCTTCCAAGCCACCTCTTCTCCTCTTACCTTAGCTGCAACTTTGACCTAGAAAGTAAATCCTAAGAGTAGTTTCTGGATGTGTTGCTCATTGCCAGAAAAGCCAGTTAGGGAAATGTTTGGGAGTGTGGCAGCTGTTAATTCCGACTACTTCAGAGAGAAGGTGCCCTCAACGTTTTCCTGTGGGCCGGTTGAAGAGGAGTGTCAGAAACAATGCTAAGCAGATGGCAGGTCAGGAATAAAACCAAGGCTCCTCCAAAGTCCCTTATCAGGTTCCTGACTTGAAGAATGACATATTTAACAAAATAAGCACCAGAGAACAGCACAACTCTGAAGGAGCAAACACTGTTTACAAACTAGAGATATAAACATTTATTTCACAACTCTGCCATAATTTTTGAAGGAGACTACTGAGGACATTTAAATCACCGGGGCGACCAATGCTGAGACTTCCGAGCAACAAGGATCAGATGCACCACCAGACAGGCCAGCTTTGCTTCACTTAGAGCCACCTCCTTTCTTGGGGCCATTAGTCCTTATTTCGTGCCAGATTTTCACTAGAGGCTCCCTGTTCTTCCAAATGAGTTCATGTCCATACGTGATATACCATCTGGAGAAAGACAGATATGTTCAATCTTCAAACAGTGAGAGCTCACTCATGCAAACCTCATACCATTAGAGTACCAAGCTGACCCTTCGGCTGCTTTCATTAAGAAGAATGTTTGCTTTAAGTGAATGGGTGTCTTGCCTTTATGAATGTCTGTATGTCCTGTGTGTGCAGTGACAGTGGGATGCAAAGAGGGCATTGGATCCCCAGGGACTGGCGTTAGAGACAGTTGTGAGCTGCTCTGCTGGTGCTGGCTGGAAACTTGGGTCCTGGAAGAGCTGCCAGTGCTCTTAACTGCTGAGTCATCTCTCCAGTACCAAGCTGACACTTCAAATAAAATGCCACAGTCACTCCATGCAACTAAATAAAACAGGAAATTTGATATGAAGCTTTGGTATTTGTGATATATGAAGGATAAAAGCAAGTGGATCCCAAGTGGGCATTTGGAACTACATGGCAACTTTACAGAGTTACTTAAACATTTTTCTTTACATTTTATTTGTGTCTTGGAGAGGAGGCACAGTATGTCGAGGTCTGAGGACATCAAGTAGGTTCCAGGAATGGAACTAAGTTTGTGAGACTTTGTGGAAAATGCCTTTACCCAAAGACCCACGCCAGCAACCCTACACTGTAAGATTTTCATTCACTGCAAGTTAATCATCACCTTGCCTTGTTTACTTGTTTATTTGTGAGACAAGTTCTCACAGTGTAGCCCAAGTATGCTGGACACTCAGGACAGTTCTGCCTCCAAAGAGCTAGGAGCAAAGGGACTAAGCCACTACCCAAAGACTATACATGGACTGACCCTGGGCTCCAACCTCATAGGTAGCAATGAATATCCTAGTAAGGGCACCAGTGGAAGGGGAAGCCCTTGGTCCTGCCAAGACTGAACCCCCAGTGAACAGGATTGTTGGGGGAGGGTGGTAATGGGGGGAGGATGGGGAAGGGAACACCCATTAATAGAAGGGGAGGGGTAGGGGTTAGGGGGGATGTTGGCCCGGAAATCGGGAAAGGGAACAACAATTTAAATGTAAATAACAAATACCCAATTTAATAAAGATGGAGGAAAAAAAATCCTTTGAAAAAGAAAAACAAAAACAAAAACAAAACCACATCTACCTGATTTGAGAAAAACAAGTATGAAGCACATAATTTGCTCAACATGCTAATAGTCAGCCAAGGTCTGAAGAGACGGGTGTGGAACTTGCTAACAAGGACTGCACTGGTATATACTTCCTGCCATGTCCACCTGCCTACAGGCACTGAATGGGCAGTGAGGGTGAGAAGTTTAACACATACATTTGCTCAGACCTTTCATTAGGAATCACCAAATCAAGACTGGAACCCAAACTTGAGATCCCCGTACTTAACTGCGGCACACAAAGCAGCGTGCAGGAGCAGCCCCGGTGTTGAGTGGCACTGCCCTGCCGACTGGAAGCGTAGACTTCACCACCACAGCAAGGCTGTGCAGTTAACTTAGGGCCTCTCCAGCTCTTCCAGGGAAAGAGCACTGGCTCCTGGAGGTCTACGGCTGATGGAGAATGGTAGCCTAGGAAAGCACCTACTCTTGAAACCTTGATTTGTATACTCATTTCCCCAAACAGCCTTCACGTTCCCAGAAGTACATACCAGGCCTGATTGACCTCGTCTTTTCCCAGCACCTAATTTTAATATTAATAGTGTAGGTATGACGACCATGATTTAACTCCCAACAGAGGCGTAAAGCAGGGCAGGAGCAGGTGAGTGTGAGTTTGAGGCCAGCTTGATATCTACATATTGAGATCCAGGCCAGCCAGGGTCACAGAGTGAACTGTCTCAAAAACAAACAAACAAACAAAAGGTATGAAAAATTCAAGAGGCTGGAGGTGGCTCAGAGACTAAGCACACTTGGTGCTCTTTAAGGACCCCAGGGCTCCATTCTTAGCAATGTGGCAGCCCACAACAATATGAAACTCCAGTTCCAGGGGATCTGCTGCCCTCCTGTGGCCTCTGTGGGCACCGGTAATAAATGTGGTACACAGACACACATGAAGGTAAAAGAGTAATAATCATAAAAACAAATATACCTAGAAAAGTACAGTATCTTACATTGGTACCAAAAGAGCAATATAATGCTTTAACACTACAAAAATATACAAATGTGCATTTTTAAAGGGTTGGACTTATACCAGAATTCTAATGCCTGAATACAGATAAACTCTGCTCATGAAGGCTGGACACAATGATGCACCTCTATAATCCTAACACTCGGGAAGCTGAGGCATGAGAATGGCCATAAGTAAAAGGACAGCCTGGGCCGAATACTGAATAAGAGGTCAGGAAGGAGCTACATAGAAAGACCTAATCTTGGGGCTGCAGAGATGGCTCAGTGGTTAAGAGCACTGACTGCTCTTCCAGAGGACCTGAGTTCAATTCCCAGCCACCACATGGTGGCTCACAACCATCTATTATATGATCTAATGCCCTCTTCTGGTGTGTCTGAAGACAGCGACAGTGTACTCACATAAAACAAATACATAAACCTAAAAAAAGACCTAATCTTAAAAACAAACAAAAGACACCAATTAATGAGCAAGTAATGCAATTCTTTGGCCCCCAATATTCAAATAAAACGTATCACTTGTCAAGAACTCTCCATGAATGGAGAGCTTTACAAATCTGCGCCTTCTAACTTGAAGTGGAACCCAGCATTCAGTGTGACACTCACAAATACGGATGCACTGCTGATATGGCTAAGCCCAAGTGAGGAAGGCACTGCTTTGCTTCAAGGACTGAATCCAGGCCCCCATGTGCTAGGCTGAGCATTGCCACTGAGCTACACTAGCATTTAAGGTGCTCTTTCCTCTACCACAGCGTAACCAGTGCTGTGCAGTGCGTGCCCTTCGACAAACCCACTCCTCCCTCCCTCTCTCCCTCCCTCCCCTCTCTCTCTTCTTTGGTGGGGAAGGAATGGGGGTTGAAACAGAGTTTCTCTCTATAGCCCTAGCTGGCCTCAAACTCCCAGAGATCCACCTGCCTCTGCCTCCTGAGATTTAACATGTGCAATACCACACCCACTCCAAACTATCCATTGTTTATGCACATTCCTTATCTGTAGAACAGAGTATCTCAGACAGTTTAAGAAGTTAAATTAGGGGTTGGGGATTTAGCTCAGTGGTAGAGCGCTTGCCTAGCAAGTGCAAGGCCCTGGGTTCGGTCCCCAGCTCCAAAAAAAAAAAGTTAAATTAGCCCTTGCTCATAGAGGTCTATGAGAACCAGCAGAATTAGCACCCCACACAGCAGAGTTCAATAGCTCTACTGTATTCCACAGTACAGTGTGAGGGTGTACACGAGTGTGGGGGAATGCGTGAGAGGTGTGCATGTGTGGTGGTCAGATGACAATCTATAGGACCCAGGACTCAACCTCCACCATTGGCTACTAGGCTTAGCAGCAAGCTCCTTACGCACTGAGCCCTCTCGGCAGCCCAAGAAAGATAAGTCCTGGACATGACTGAGATCCAGCACATGGAAAAGTGTTGAAATTAGAACAGCAAAGAAAAAGAATTACTCCGCTTTTCAGTGTTTTGATCCCATTTTTGTCAGAATTAAAACAGGCGATGTTTAGAATAATAAAATCTTATCACAGAAAAGAGGCTATGAAAATACACAATGAGTACAGATAAATTTAGAATTCACAAAGCACAACTGCTTTTCTAGGTCGTAGTGTCTCAGACTGCTTATAACGTGCTGTGTAACTAGAGCTAGAGCACCACATGCTAGTCTTTACTCATGGGAGTATAAACACGGCAGCACTAGGTCGGCTCCACCTATGTGGGGCGGAGGGCTGTGAAAGGTATCCTGGTTCCTGGTTAAGATAAGGTCAAAACCCCAGTGACCCTAAGGGATGGTAGGCTTTTCCCTAAATTCCCAGGAGGCCAGGCCCCTCTCACATAGCTACAGACCTCCCACAACTCCCCGTGGCCAACAGTCACGTAGAAGGACCAATCCCTCCCACATGTAAATAAGGTCCTCCCAAGCTCTCGGCCAAGCCAATAGGAAGTACCTGCTGTCAGACCCTGACCCACCCAGCAACTGTAGTTAAGAACCCTATCCAGAAGGACTGAAGGTGTGTGAGAACTACCCCATCGTCCGAGCGCTTCTGTCGTAAGAGCTGTAACACTGCTGCTTGGGGAAGAGATCTGCTGTCCCAAAATGGCCACCAGAGCTCCCCTGCATCCCTCACTGGCTAGTCAGTCCTCGCTGGCTCAGCCCAGAGAGGTCCTGGAGCAGCTGAAGCGGCAGCAGTGGAGGCTGAGGAGATCCCCTCCCTCCCTGAGTTCTCTCCCCTTAGCCTGAACGCTCACACCTGGCCAGGCCAGAGGTGTCTGTGGAGAGCCCCCACCCAGTACGAAGGCCGACATACCAGGGCGGCACTGCCTCCCGCAGAGCGACTTTCTATTGTTTAAATTTCGTTTCCTGAAGCACACGGGTGCCCCTAGTGTGCTGCACAAAGGGCTGTGGGTTTGTATTTAAATTTCTGTTCTACTTCATCAGAGTCTTCAGTCATTCCCAAGACTCAGTTTCCATCACCAAACACAAGTACCTAAGGTACCTATCCTGGTACTTGCAGGCAATAGATACCCAGTAAGCATGGGTCTGGAACATGGGCCTACACCAGTCTCTACCCAGGCCTACTGTGTTCTCCCACAGTCCAGGGATGGCTGCACCAGCTCAGTACAACAGCAGTCAGCTGGGAGCAGCGGGCGGGAGCGAGGGCAAACGCTTGGCTTTTGATCACACTCACACTTACATTCCAAAGAGGGCTCCCCCAAGATGTGCTGCATGATCAAAAAACTTCCATCCCAGGATCATCCCAGCTGTATCCATGGCAATGATGGCTTTTAAGGCCTAGAAGCCAGGAAGGGAAAAGAGAAATGGTACGACTTCAATCCTCTACGTCCAATTTAAGGGCAATATTTCAGTCACTGTGTGAACTTAGCCAGGTACTCACATTGCCTGCAGTGAAGGTGAAAACAGGGAGGAAGATGATGGCGAGCCTCCCCTCCGGGATCTTGGTACAGACGGCTGCAAGCACAGTCATGATTGCGCCTGACTGCAGGGGAATAAACAGGAATAAGGACAGCAGGTGACCAAGGGCTGCCTAGGCTCCAAGCACGCTGATGCACTCCACATCTGGAGGGGAGCACCAATCTTAAAACTTTCCAGTGAGAATATACACAGTATCCGGGAAGGGGACCCAGGTGTCGCACAATGCTGCAAATACTCCCTGGAAACAGACTGTGCTCTTGCTACATCACAATGAGCACACGAACACTTAAACATGATAAACACTGGCTGCTCTTACAGAGGGACCCAGGGCCATTCCCAGCACCCACATGGCAACTTTGGGTGTCTGAAACTCCAGTTCCAGGAAATCTGACACCTTCACACACATACACAAGCAGGCAAAACAGCAATGCACATAAAATAAAAATGATAATAGTAAAAAAAAAAAGAGAGAAAAACAAACAAATAAGCATTGTCTCTAGCAGCTCCCTAACCAGTAGCAATAAACTATGAGCAGTTTTTCTTCCTATTTAAATTTATAATAGCTATGAGATAATTTTTTCTGGAATACACCAATTTAACAAACCTCTCAATGCTAATCACATTTCTAATTCATCTGAATAATGAAAATATATCGAAAACTCAAACCATATTGAGTCCTATTTGACATTAACTCTAATGATACACATTCATCGAAATATTTGAATTCTAACATAGCAGGCATGGTATTATATACTAGGGGTGCAGAAACAGTTCCCAACTTCTTGGAGCAAGGCAGGAAAGAATCTAAGCAATTCTCAGATCAGAAGCAGAAATGCTGTGTGTCAAGAAAGCACAAGAAAACCCAGGGTCGGTCGGGGCCACCGGTTGCAGTGAGCTCAGGTCAGACTCCAGCCGAGGAGAACAGGAGGCAGAAGAGCAGCCTGGAGAGCACTGCAGAACCAGGGCTGTGGTGAGCAGCACAGCTGGCAGAGGACGACAGGGAGTGCAGCACAGTGCAGAGAGCAGGGTGAGAACAGCACACAGGCACCTGCACTGAGGTTTTCTAAGGACGGTCACAGCAGAGACAAAGCTGTCTACTGAAGGAATAGAGTACAAGGGACACTCTGCAAAGTGTTTTCCTGCCACTCATCTCAAGTATCAGGTCAGGAAAGATGGCGATCGTGGAAGAGCCTGCAGGGTAATGTCTCAGCACAAAACAAAGACAGCATGGTAGAAATCCACTTGTGGTCTAGAGCCAACACTGGCCAGTGCTAATCTGTGATAAGTTACTGAAGATACAGGCTATGGTCTACATTACCCTGCCACCAGCATCACAGTACAAACCAACAAGCTAGAATAATCAAGAGCGCATGGCCGAGGGAGGTTAAGGAACATGGT
Organism: Rattus rattus; assembly: GCF_011064425.1. NCBI lineage: Eukaryota > Metazoa > Chordata > Mammalia > Rodentia > Muridae > Rattus > Rattus rattus. The sequence continues at coordinate 5,123,689 of NC_046157.1, forward strand.
ATTTTCACAATCTAAAAAAATCTTCTCACATATTATATTCTAATAGAAAAACATAGTATAAAAGTCGGACAAGAGTTGAGACATTTCACCACAAAAAAGAACAGACACCATGTACCCATCCTAGCATTAAGAACACCATCTAACACTTCCACTCAAGACAGACAAACTGACTGAATCTTGAGGAAAAAAATAAACCCATAGTAGCTTTCCTGTTTTGTTCAAAAACCACTGGTGGCATGAAAAACAAAGATGACCTATGGGAATGTGGCAGTTTTTAAAAGCCAAGGAAAACTGAACAATTAAATGTAATACTTGAGCTCAAGGGAAACATACCAGACAACTTCCATAATTGAAATAAAGATTATAAACTAAGCTGAATGATGCTATGGGATATGTGAAGATATTTGTGTTTCTACAAAGAAATATATCGAAGTATTTAGAAACAACACAATGGAAAGAAAGGTATTCTCAAGGGTGCCCAAGTACACACACACATATTTTGCAGGTCAGAATCTAGATAAAAGCCAGGCAAGGTAGCACATGCCTGCAATCTAGCACTGGGGAGGGGGAGGGAATGGGATGAGGAGTTCAAGGTAGGTACACATCTCTCAATCAACACCCTGACAAAGCACTTGGACCCAGAATGTATCAAAATACATCAGCAAAGTCAAGTAAAAATGTAATGAGCACAATATATTCCAAAGATGCATGAGGAACCAGCACAAAATCATCAACATCAGCTATTGAAAAGACAAAAATGCCAACCACTGCAGAACTGTGAATGGGTGAAGACACGGAGACTGGGGCTCTCGAACTCTGCTGGCAGAAAGTACAGAACACTACTATCGCATGCTACCTACCAGTCTGTAGGTTCTTAAACACTGACACAGGCACCACATGGTCTGGCCATTCAACTCTGAGAAACCAAAGTATATGTCCATACGAGGGTCTGTACACGAAATGTCCACAGCATTTGTTGGCTGCTTTGGTCGGTTGAGACAGAGTCTCACTGAGCAGATGTGGCCCTCACTGACCTGGAACTCACTATGTAGACCAGGCTGGCCTAGAGTCCACAGAGATCTACTTCTTCTGCCTCCCAGGACTGGTGTTAACAGCAGGTGCCACCATGTCTAGCACAATTCATGTTGCCTTTTTTAAATAATGGCCAACCCAAGTGTCCATCATTTACTGAGTGGATCACCACCCACAGAACGGACTTAACACCCACAGGAGAAAGTTACTTTGGGATGACGTCTCACTAAGTAGCTCAGCCTGGCCTCAAATTCAGTCTTCTCACTTTATTCTCTGAGTGTTAGGATTATAGGATCCACAACACCCATATTGGGATAAATGATTGGTACACACAGCAACAGACAAATCTCAAGATTTCAAGGCATGCATCTTGTCAGGTGGTGGTGACACAGACCTTTAATCCCAGCAGTTGGGAGGCAGAGGCAGGAGGTTCTCTGTGAGTTCCCAGCCTGCCAGGAATATACAGTCAGACCCTATTTCAAAAGGACAAACAACAAAACAAAGTAAAAAATAAGAAAAAATAAAAAAAAAGGAAAGACCTGGTTCCAGCAGGTTAGACGCCGTTCTACACACACACACACACACACACACACACACACACACACACACACACACAAAATGGTGCACCTACACATGCACGCACACCAACAAACATAAAATAAACCGCTAACGTCTAAAATTTTCAGTGTCATAAATGTATAAGTTTATTGTTGCACTGACCTTGTAAGACAAAAGGTAACAACAGGGTGAGAGTATTATGCGATCTGTATTCATTTGAAACTGTCTTATAAGCATAATCAATTACAATGAAATTTAAAATTAAATCAGAAAATAATTTCATTAGAGATACTTACCGCACCAAGTGAAGGTCCGTATCTTCCTGTGGCAACTTTACACACATAACTGACAAAATTGGAAATAACACCTATGAAATAAGCCACATTTCAATAATTTAAGTATAGAAGGTTGTTTTTCCTTCACATGAACTAGGGACTGAGCCCAGGACTCCAAGCACACCAGGCAAGCCCTCTTCCACTGTGCTATACCCCAGCCTGAGTTTCTGTATTTCACTCTCCACTCCACAGAGCTTAACAGTAGCTGGTTTGCTTCTCTTTTTTAGATAGGGTCTTACTTTATACCTCAGGCTGGCCTCAAGTTTGCTAACCTCCTGCCTCAGCCTCCTGAGTGTTCATTCAGCTTAAAGGCTATGCTCAGCAATAGTGTAAGATTTTACTGGGATCAATCTAAGGGCACCAGCATGAACCCAGCATGAACCAAACCCTATTAGCCCTTCAGCTAGTTTACAGGGCAATGTCCTGGATGGCATGCCCTCTCCAAGACCCCACCCGCATTACTGAGTGACACCGGGTATTCACTTTACCTTCAGTTATCATTCTCCTAATCACAACATCAGAGGTCTATTAGGTCCTTTGGCTTTCATCTGTCATCAGAACTAATCTTTTGGTGCTAGTGATCCACCCCAAAATCTTGTGCATGATAGGTAAGGCCTTCACACCATTCAGCTGTGTCTTCAGCCCAATGTGAATTAGCCTTAGCACTCACTCTAACAGCTACTCTAGAGCATTCTATCAACTGAACACACTGAGGAAATGAGCCAGATGGCTAGGCCAGCTGGGAGGCTGGAAGCCATCACTCTGTAGGATGGTTTATATCAGGTTTATACCAACTAACGCCAAGGTCCAGTGAGACTAATGTGGTTTAAGCAGTACTCTATTCCTGAGTATGATCCATCCTCTGTCCCTTCTCAGAGAAGCGAGCCTTACACTGCCTCCATTTCCCAGGTAAAGCTATTACCTGCAGACAGGTACACGGCCACAAACTGCTCCTGACCCAGAATGTTCACGATGCTAGTTGAGAAGCTCCACAAAACATACATGTTAGCTGCCATGTGGAATAAGGAGAAATGACTGAACGTGGAAAGCAGCATTGGGGAACAAAGAACCTCTGCGAGAGAAGAAAACACTGGTAAACACGCAACTCATGGCCACTCCACTCGATTGGCATTTAAACTTGTCTGAGTATTGTTATTAAATGGAACATTAAGAATCAAAAACCGTTGGTTAAAGCTTAAATAACATGGCTTAGCGGAGCACACTCAACTTTGTTAAGGATAAAAACTACCTTAACAAATGTTTCTACTTAGTAAGCAGCCAATTATTCAACTACGGACACAAAATTACATGTAATACTCTCCTCAACGAATAGGTTTGCAATGATTATAGATTTTAACTAAAAATATTTTGTTTTAATCTAATGGGTGCTTTGCTTGCCTGCTTGTATGTCTGAGTTTGCCTGGTACCCAAGGAGGTCAAAGAGGACAACGGATATGTTGGAACTGAGATTAGAGGCAGTTATCAGCCACCATGTGCTGCTGGGAATAAACCTGGGTCCTTCCGAAAAGCTGCCAATAATCTTAATTGCTGAGCCATCTGTCCTGGAATGCCCTAACCCTACCCCTAACGTAGACCAGGCTGGCCTCCCACTGTTTCCCAAGTACTGAGATTAAAGGTTACACCACCACGCCCTGCCCAGATCTTAATTTATTAAAAAAGAATAATACTATGTGCAAAGTACCTTTCATGCATCTGGGGCTAGCAACAGAGGAGAGACAAGGATCTTGACTTGTAGGCTTCACCTCTGTACTCTGTTCATAATTACTGACCAACAACTTACTTTTGTAGCATTTTAACTAATGGAAAGCTTATTTTTCACATTATCTGTATATCAAAATAAGTTCACATAACTCAGACTTACTTGATGCTGGGTTGGATGTAAAGTATCTGATCATGGTTCGATGCAGGGACGGCACTCTCCATAAGCAGAATACGAGGGCATTCGCAGCTATGATACCTACAAAACAGAATTGAAGGGCACTAAAATAAGAGCCAAGAAAGTCAAGTCTACTTGACCTTCCCCTGCCACAGTTACATGAATGCACTACCTATCTGTAAGGGATAGGAGGCTGACAAAGGCAAATGCTAGCAGCTCTGAGTGTTAAAACTGCCCCCTGGCAGGAAGTCGGAGGATCTGTGGACAGTTGCAAATACTGTAAAAGAGCTCGCTCTCTTTTTAAAGGTTATTTATAGTGCCTGTGACGGTTTGTATATGCTCGGCAAACGGAGTGGCACTATTAGAAAGTGTGGTCTTCACCCAGAGCTCCCAGGGACTAAACCACCAACTAAAGAGTACACGTGGAGGGAGGCAGGACTCTAGATACATCTGTAGCAGAGGACGGCCTTATCTGACATCAATGGGAGGGGAGGGAGGTTTGATGCCCCAGCCTAGGGAGATGCTAGAGGGGTGAGGTAGGAGTGGGTGAATGAGTAGAGGATCACCCTCACAGAGGCAAAAGGGAGGGAGAGAAGGGAGCATGGGGTGGAGGGTTTGGTGGAGGGGTAACCAGGAATGGGGATATCATTTGAAATGTAAATTAATACAATGATAAATTTTAAAAAAGTGTGGCCTTGTTGGAGTAGGTGTGTCACTGTAGGTGTGGGCTTTAAAACCCTCATCCTAGCTGCCTGGAAGCCAGTCTTCTGCTAGCAGCCTTCAGATGAAGACATGGAACTCTCAGCTCCTCCTGCACCAGGCCTGCCTGGATGCTGCCATTCTCTCACCTTAATGATAATGGACCGAACCTCTGAAACTGTAAGCCAGTGCAAATTAAACATTGTCCTTTATGAGAGCTGCCTTGGTCACGGTGTCTGTTCACAGCAGTAAAACCCTAAGACAGTGCCACATACACAACTTTGAGTCATTCTTGCCTTCCTTGCTATTGCTGTTGGGTTGTGTGTTCTAGGCACATAAACTTTTGGGGGACAGGGCCACTATATCCAACCTGATCTTTTATGTATCCAACCTTTTATGTATAGTAAAAACCACTAAAATTTATACTTTTAAATGGTGAACTAAAGATACACAGACTAAACCTTGTAAGGCAGAGACAGGTGGATCTCTTGAGTTCCAGGCCAGACTGGTCTACAAAGAGAACCCTGGTCTTGAAAAACAAAACAAAAAAGGCATAAGTTGGGGCTGGAGCGATGGCTCAGTGGTTGCGAGCACTGGCTGAGTCAATTCCCAGCACCCACATGGTGGCCATCTAACAGGGTCTGATGCTTTCTTCTGGTGTCTCTGAGGACAGCTACAGTTAGCAACGTGAAATAGATAAATAAATCTTTTTTTAAAAAGGCATAAATTGATTCAGACATCTTGCTTTTTTCCTTTCCTTAAGACTACGGTCCTACTTCAACAGCTAAGCACAGACCCCATTTTGGGGGTGGCCTTATCTACCCAGTCCATCTTCTCTGTCTGAAGGCGCTGTCAACGAACTCCATACAGCAATCCGGTTAGTGGCAAACACGAACGTCTACAGCGGCCAAAGAACTGAACTCAGGTTTGGCAAGAAGGCAGGTTTAGGAGTCACCTGCTGAAGTCACATAGTGGCTAAGTGATAGGGGACTCAAGAGGAAACCCAGAGAAATCCATCTTCCACCCCACAATGGAGATGAAGAAAAAGTGTTAAATTAAGATGAGAAAATAGAAAAACACAAGGGAACAAACCCACAGTAGGGAGGCAAAGCCCAGCCCAAGTGACAACTTCCTCTAGCAGGGCTCCTCCTTGGAGGTTCCGTACTCTCCCTAACAGCAGCACCACCTGTGCGGGGCCAAACCGGAAGCCCATGAGTGATACTCCACACTCAGCCTCCACCCGGAAAAGCCTATCAGGCTCCTGGAAAGCCAAAGAACAGGAGAAATAGTCTACGTGGCGCTAATTTGGGGTCCCTCCCCCAACACAGGCTGAAAAGTCCGAGCAGAATGAGAAAGTAGCCAATATGAAACAGCAGCAGGGTCAAGTCTAATGAAGAACAACAGAAGAGTACACAATGAACACCCTTTTGCCTGGCTCAGAAACAGCTCAGTCAGTAAAGTACAAGCACGAGAACCTGAGTCAAAGCCTTAGCACTGTTTAAAAGAAAACAGCACAAGAAAGCAGTGGTGCCCACCTATGATCCCACGTGGATAGACAGAGACAGAAGCCAGGACAGTGAGCTCCAGTGAGAGAACCTGCCTTCAGGTGAGGTGAAGAACAGCTGAGCAAGAGGCTCGATGTCAACCTCTGTCGCGCGTGTGTGTGTGTATACATACATATATGTGTGCATATACATATATGTGTGTATGTATTTGTATATATGTATATATGTATTTGTGTGTATATACATACATATAATGTGTATATGTGTATGTATACATATACGTGTGTGTGTGTGTGTGTGTGTGTGTGTGTATGCACACAAGTACACACATCTTTTCTCCCTAAGCAACTTGAAGTTTAGGGAGATATTTCTGAGTAAAAACAAGAAAACTTCTGAAGCCAGGTATGGTATTTCACACACATAATCCCAGCTCTTGGGAGTCAGAGGCAAGACAATAGCTGCAAGTTCAAGGCCAGCCTGTACTGTACCATAAGACCATATTTAAAATAATAACATTGACAACAACAACAAGTTCCAAAACAAACAAAGAAAAATGCAAAAGGAGTTTTCTTTCTCTACCCTAACCTTAAAAAGTGACTTTTCAAGAACAGCCTGAGACAGAACAGCCACGTGGGAACGCAAATGGAACATCAGCTACAAGGAACTTGTCCTTCCCCAGCAGACTCTCTTTCTACCTTTACAGAGGGGACACAGGGCAGGTTCTTCACCATCTGCTCCTATCTACACCTAGAGCTAAAGAAACACATAAACTTCACTGAATTCAGAAGGCAAACACTTGCAAACACTCCGCTGCAGACTTGCTTTATCTGCAGTCCTGCCGGCTGAAGAGCTTGCGTTCAGTCAGAAACCTTTAGCGTAGCTGCTTGTAGGCTTGTGCTCCGTACGTGTGAATAACACAAACCAAAGGTCTCAGGCAGCTTAAAAATCTCTAGGTCAGAATTTGTCAAGTTCTTTAAGAACACAAAAATGAAAATAAATATCACACATATATTCATCAGAACATTAATAATCCCAGGAAGGAAAGTAAATCTACAAGCTCTGGGCTTGGCTCCTGGCACTTACATGGCGGCTCATAACTGCTGCAACTGCCCTCTCCTGGCTGACATTTAAGAGCTCGTGCACATACATGGTGCTCACACATACACTCAAGATACACATAAGTATGTATTTTTTAATTCTGGGTACAAAGTTAACTGATTAACAGTCCAGATAGTGTAAAGCTAGAAACACTATTAAGTAAGTATCGGGTGATATCAAACAGCTCAAAGACCGTTTCCTCCGTTCTTCCAAAATCTTGTAGCTAACCCAGTGATCTGATGACCATCCCCTTTATGTTATTCAAAGTGCTTTATGTTTAAGCTGTGCTGAGTATGTCATAACCACTTCTCTACTGCTATATTCTTCATGACAAATCACCCATTGAGGGGCAGAGGGGACCACTTAACTAGTAAACTGTCTGTGCATCAGAGAACTGAGTTCAGATCAACACCCGTAAGAAAACAGATGTGACAGTACACACTGTAATCCTCATGCTGAGAGAGGTGTAAGGATGAAATAAAACACATAAAAAAGTACAAGGGCCCTTAGTGTAGACTCCTGTTAGTTAATTAGTGTGTGCATTTGTCCTCAAGGCACTAGGTGTTATGAGGAATTGGCAATGAATTCAGAAGAACAAAAGCACTTTCTATAAAGAACAAGGTTAACCACAAGCTTGAAGGCAGCGTCTGGTTCCAATAAGTGAGGAAGACTCAAGCCTTCATAAAGAATAAACGATCCAAATTAAAAAAAAAAAAAAAAACATAAACACCCGTTATCTACCAAGGACGTCTAAGGAAACTGCACCAATAATTCTGCCCTGTTTGAGAGCATCTGGCTACTCTCTAGGAATCGTGTTTACTATTTATGTAACCGTACAGAACCTACGAATCCATTCCCTTGAGTTTTTAAGTCTACCAAATACTATGACACTATTACTTTGAGAACTCTTATTAACAAGAGGCAAGCATGTGGTGCACACCTTTAGCCCAGACCTCAGGAGGCAGGGGAAGCAGATCTCCACTCCAGGCCAGCCTGGGCTACAGAGTCTGTCTCTTTTCCCCTCAAATTGGGGGAGAAAAAAGAAGTAAAATCACCATGGTGGCGTGGATTATGTGACTCACATTCACGGGAACCTCCTGAACATGGTCTAGCAGGCAGGACTGTGGACTTGGGTTAAAACTCCCTCCAGTCTACCAGCGTCTGACTTCAGACGGTTCCTTTTCACCCATTATATACGTGAACACAATTCTCAAACAAGAAAAGGAAAAAAAAAAGTTCTTTCTCTGGAAGCCATCTACAAAATAGGGGCAAATTCCCTGCACCCAGCCTGGAAGTATAGAGGCCCTAGTGCACAGAAAGCACTTCCTAGTGCACAGAAAGCACTCCCTAGTGCATAGAAAGCACTTCCTAGAGCAATGTCTCCTTTGGCTTGTTTAGTTTCTGTATTCCAGGCTGTCACACACCAACTCCGGATTCAGCTGCCTCTACCCCTGTGCTAGGATTACAGGTATATGCACTTTGCTGGGTTTGTGCGTGCTGCAGTTGAACCCAGGGCATTCTGAGGCAGTACTCTATCAAACTAAACTGTACCCAGCATTCCTTCATCTTCTTAAATGGGATAAATATCAATGACCCATCAACTATTTATTTGGCAATAATGTGTTCTATGCAAACTAGAAATCTGATCCAGGACGTTGTGAAACCATTTATACCACACTCCTTTTGTGTTGGTCTTGGCGAGACCTCTGCTTGGCCTTGCTGTAACACCGACTGGCCTTAAATCCTTCATGTTCCCATCACAGAGTGGGCCGTCTTGCCCATCTGCACACTATATACTATACTATCATGGAGGCATCTCCACACTATATACTATACTATCATGGAGGCATGTAGGTACAAAGACTCCCTGTCTTCTAAGCCACCAGTAAGCACGGTATGAAAGCCATTGCCTGTGACATACTGTACCTTTTGGTTTGATTTCTCTTCCCTTGAATGGCTAAAACGTGTAAGCTAACACAAACCTGTCACAGTCCGCTGGCCATCACTTAGGCTATTCCACCACTTGTTAATCTACAACAGAAGGAAAATTGCATATGACTCTACGGCAATAGTTCAGACTCGGGGGGAAGCTTGTCCTTTATTTTTTTTTTAAGGACTGAAACTATTTAATAAAAAGAATTATCTATCAAACAAAATATTTTTCTTGTATTACATAATCTTCATAATTCTTTAAAGTAATTGTGACTGTGAACAAAAAACCTATCAACCCAAATTTAACAACCACTATCATGACTTTTGTCACAGCATTTCTCAGTTTTAATCTGAGGGACTGGGAACTTCTTTAACAATGTTAATTTCATGTTCCCTGAGCACCATGATCCTTTATGATTTTGAGAAAAAGTTTACTGTCCTTGATCAGTAACAACCGCATCCAATTGTCATCTCCCTTTTTGTTCACACGTAATTTTCAGTTTAACATTACTTCTACTGAAAAAGGCTTGGGACAATTCCCTAGTTCTAAGTGTGCATATAAATGAGTAACTCAGGGAAAAGGAGCTAAATACTGAAAAAGGCCCAAACAACATACATAGCAGAGAGAACAGCCTGTCAACACATAAAACTGAGAATTGAATGACAGAATGTGCTAAAAGGCATAAAACTACAAAACCTTAATGAATGGAATCAAGAGTTTACTGCCTGCTGCCTGCTGTCTTCTAACAGCTGGGGCTTCTGTGCTGTGTTCATGTGGAAATGTTTAGGTCAGCATTGCTGTCTCTATTTCTACAAAGCATGCTTTATACTCAGACGCTCTCCACAGAACCACTGCTCAGACATTTATTTCTAAACTCCAGGTTCTGCTAGAACGAGATACTAAAGGATAGCTAGCAGTACTGTCATGAGACCGACCAACAGTGAAGCAAAGCTGTCATGCTACATGGAGCAGGTACCAAGGGGCAGTCACACTGAGTTTAAAATTCTAAGGACAGGGTGTGGTGGCACGGGCTTTAATCCCAGCACTGGAGAAGCAGACACAAGTGGGTCTCCAAGAGTTCAGATCAGTGTGGTTTATATAGCACATTGCAGGACAACCTGAACTACACAGAGACACCCTATCTAAAACAAAACAAAACTTAATTTAAAAAATAAAGAACTCTGACAAGGAAGCTGGAGACACAGCTCTGAGGGCTAAGAGCAGTTGCTTCCCAGTTATGAAGACTGGAGCTCTGATCCCAGTATCTTCACAGGAAGATTCAGCGATCCAACACCTACTTTTGGCCTGTCACACATACACGTGAACATACACTCACAGTCTCTTCATGTGTGCTCATGCGCACACCCAACAAGATAGGTATCTTTATTTTAAGATAGGATAAAGAACAGGAAAATTTACAACTGGAGTGCTAGGCGTGGTGGCAGGCTGAGGTCCCAGTTATTCAAGAGGCCACGGCAAGACAGGCTTGGGCCCGAGAGTTGGTCATAGAACTGAGCAACATGTCAAAGCCCATCTCAGAACAAAGAAGGGGCTAAACACTGCTTGTTGGTGAGCAGCACTGGCTGCTCTTCAGAGGACCTGGGTTCAATTCCCAGCAATCACATGGTGGCTCACAAGCATCTGTAACTCAGGTTCAAGAGGCTCCAGTGACCTGACTTCTGTGGGTGTCAGGCATGCGTATGACACATACACATGCATATGACACATACACATCAATCTTGAAAAGTGAAATTCTAATTATTCTTTCACTAAACCTGCACCTTTTCCTTTTTCTTCTTTCTTTCTTTTTAGAGGAGTGGAGTGGGGTGTGGGATGGGAGGAGTATCATATAAAGCCCTGAAACGCACAGGTCGCCTGCCTCTGCCACTGTGCCTGGAGCCATGTTTTCAATGCAGTAATAGTACTCAGTCCAGAATATCTTTCATCTTCAGAATGCACTTTGAAATATTTAGGGATCAGACATGTCTGTGGCTTACTTTGCAAAAATATAGTAAGGGATACAAAAAATAAAATTGGCCATGTGCTGGGAACTGCTCAGTGTGCACGACAGCAGGCTTCACTACACTGCCCTCTCTACTGCTCATTCCCCAGCTCTCCACATTTAAGATGTTTAGGTAAAACTAATCTAGGGCTCCTGACACACAGAATCCAGAGTTCCACCCGACAGAAGGAAACCAGTGTGCTGTAAGCCCAGCTCTTGGGAAGTAGAGACAGAAGGATTAGAAGTTAAAGGTTACCCTTGTCTATACTACAAAGTATCAAAAACAATTCCAGTTATGAACTTGAACATGGCCTTCATATGGAAAGGCATTCAAGACTAACAAGCAAGGCCACCTTAGTATGAGATGCACCTGTCCCTGTGAGTTCTCTGCACTGCACGTACAGTGGTATGAGCTGGTTTCTAAGAACCTGCTTTCTAACTCACATTAACTACGAGACTGCTGCTGAGGCTTTCCTAGAATTCCTGCACTCAGAAATCTCCAGGTAGTAGAGACAAAGGCCCATGCCCCCAAGCCAGGCTAGGACACCATCTTCCACACTGTACTCATGATTGCTTCAATTTTCTTTAATGGACGCGGACTTTAAATACCATAACCTACCACTTTCTTAACTATTACTTAAAAGAAATCTGCTTTTGGATTAAGGTTTTATATAAATATTACAACACGTTCAGCATTTTAAAGTCTGACGTGTGGCTCAGCGGTTAAGTATCTTGCTGGATTCCCAGCACTCATGTCAAGGGTGGCTCACAATCCCCTGTAACTCCAGCCCCAGAGAGGGCAGTGCCCTCCGAAGACTCCTCGGGCACCTGCACATGTGTCACACACAGAGAAATAAAAATAAGTCTTGAGAGCTGGACAGATGGCTCAGCGTTTAGAAGCACTGCTCTTCCAGACGGCCAGGTCTCAAGTCCCAGCATCTACGTGGTGGGTCAGAACCATCTGCAACCCCAGTTCCAGGGAAATCCAATACTTTTCTGACCTCTGAGGCACCACATATACATGGTGCACAGATACACATGCAGGCAAAACAACCACATTAAAAAAAGAAAAATTTAAGAGCTTAAGAAACAAAAAACAGAAGCTCTGCTGAACCTGTACAGAGCCCTGAGTTCAAGCCCTAGCACCAGGGAGGGGCCTGTTAAAACAAATGGATGTGGAACTGAGTATGCTAACCCGTGGCCTCAGTACTCAGTATGTATTGATAGGTAAAAACATTGTGAGTCTAGGAACTCCAGAGAAAAGAAAGTATTCAGTTTGTATACAAAGTAAGTGTAACTGTATGAGCTCTGATGGTCTCTTTCTCTTTGAATCCTATTCCTGAACAGTTAGAGCAGACTGCAATGGGGCTTTACCAGTCCGAAACCAAAACCTGTGCCACTGGGCAGTCGCAGTCACACACACACACACACACACACACATGCACACACATACACTCACACGCACACACACTCACACACTCACTCACACACACACACACACACACACACACACACACACACACACACACACACACACGGGGGGGGGCAGAGAGAGAGATCTTTTAATCTCTGTGATCCTGTTCTAAACTAACTCAGTAAGGTAAAGAAAGTGAACGCTGACTCCTATAGTAGGACTGACTATAAAGGGCCCCCAAACCTTTTTTAACAACTCTCTATGGTAGCTCTGGCACTTTTGAGTAGAAGGACATAATTCTCATTGACTCGGTTCAGCACTGCCAAATACCCATTGTGCTTACAGGACACAAATGAGAATGCCGTCAACTTCACATCTATGGATGGGATGCTGCCATTAAGTAAGGACACTTTCTAAGGCCAGACCTCAGCAAGACATTTGCTGTGTATGCCAGTCGACCCACAAAACCCACTATAAAATCTGTTCTTCAGCTGGGCATGGTGGCACATGCCTTTATTCACAGCACTTGGATCTCTGAGTTCCAAGCCAGTCAGGACTTCAGAATGAGGCCCTGTATTTAAAAGAAAAAAGTCCTCTGAGCTGCACTTGAATGTGATGGTATTCAACCCACCCCCACTTCTCTAACATACATAATAATAAAAGTTTTAAAACAAATAAAAAGAATACTTTCTAATTAATCAAACAGAAACTGTGGTTAGCTGGGACACAGGAAACAGTGTTCACTCTTACCTCCTTTCTGAGGTTTCCTTCCTTTTGTGGCCGTATGCTATCCAACCAATCAGCTTTTATGCCATCAAAATAACTCTGAACCCTGGACTTGAGTGATTCATACTGCCAAATAGCAGCTGAACCAAATGCACAGCCTGTGAACTGGAGAAGACATTTAAATGATGTGAAAGGGAAATACGTTTCCCAGGTAATATTTCACCTAGCACAGTAAAACCTACTGTGTTGCTTTATTACTGTTAAATATTCAGAGGCCTATTTCCGGCAACAAATCTCGAGAGAAAACGAAAATATCAATTTCGTACCACTTGAAATGCTCTATGAAAAAGGAAGCCCATAAATGCCATCCTCAGGACTTAAGCAATGGGGCCAAATTCAGAAAGCAATTGTCCAATTTACTCTTTAATCTGAACTCATGCAGCCAGCTCCCCAGGTCCCACTGAACCCCACCTTGTTCTTCCACAACCAGAACCTGCCCAGGGCACTACTTGACGGCAGTGCTAGCAGAAAGCTGGGAAACAGCCTGAGCTCTTACCCCAACGGTGAAGAAGAAGGGCTTCAGGAGTGTTCTTATAGGGTAGGGGGAAGGGTAAAAGACGGTTTCCTCCAGGGGTGGGATCAAGGCACTTCTCTTGTACGCTTCTCCACTTGACCCTGTGTCTGACCTTCGAGGCTCCACCTTCCTCGGTGCTTTTCTAAATCCACATTTTTGCTGAAGAAGTAGGTTAAACCTGTGAAGGGTGAGTAGCATCTGGTTAGAAACAGTACATCCTATACACAGAAGCCCAGCACTTGGCCAGAGTCGTCATGTCACTTGATTTCCTAACAATCCAACAAAAGTCACGACTTCTAATCTCAAGTAGGCATCCCTAACCCTCCCGGGAAAAACAAGGCACAAACTATGTAGTCCAGAGAGTGTAACACTGGGCTTTTACTTTGTATCAATCAGTAAAAGAATTCCTCCATCCTCCACAGGAGTTCTGCTCTCAGAAAAAAAAGCTACATAAATAGTAAACTATTTCTTTTTGTTTCAATTTATTTATTGTGTGTGATTCAAACTAACACTCCAGACTGTGGCAGTCCCTCCTACCTAATGGATCCCTGCACTATCAGCTTCCGTAATAAAATAACCTTGTTTTCTCTAAATTTTGGCCACTTTCCAAAAGAAATATTTAAATGTGTTGTCCTTGCAACCCTGTTTCCTTTGATAAGTACTGTTATTAAGTGATGGCCTCCTCCTTGGCATCCCAGCCCCCGTCCCAGCTCTATGAGTACGCTCTTCAATCTGACCTTTCATTCTGATGCTCTGTTCCTGAACTCCTTAGTAGTAGAAACTCACTCAAAGGCTTTCATTCCTTTATCTCCTAACCTCAATCCATGCAAATTCTTGAAGTACACTTTCCCTTTGTGATATTCTCATTATACCCTAAATAGGAGCCCAAAATAGTGAGCCTGGACTACACAGGAAGGTCCTCTTTAAAAAAGAAATAAAAAGAAAAAGTAAGGTGAGAGAACTGAGATTTAAGTCAATGGAACACTGGACTAAATGCAAGCAGCCCTGTGCTCAATCCCGGCTCAGTGCAAACCAGGTACAGTAGCACACAGCTGTAATCCCAGCACTCAAGAGGAGGGGGCAGGACACTGTCAGGTTTGAAGTTAGACTGACCTTGGTAAGCCCCTCTCAAAACATGCCTCCTTTCTAGTCCAGTCCCTCCCTTCATAACTGCATTACAGTTAAGAGCCTGGTTTCAGAAGATCATCACTTATTCAATCAATGCAAGGGCTGCCGTAAATAGCACTGAACTCCCTTCAATGACATCAGTCTGATATGCAAACACCACTGAACAGCCAATCACAAATGCTATTAATCTTTTCCCCTTGCCTTTTTCCTAGTGACTAGGAAATACCCTTGTTTTCTAGATTTCTGTACGGTGATGTCTCATTTCACTGGCCTGCCTCTCTACCACACCCCATCTCACTCAGACAGACACACACTTACCTACCTGGTTGGCTTGAATAGGATGTAATATCTAAAGCTAAAACAGTTATCTTTAAAGCCAAGAGAAAGGTCAAGGAATTTATACTTAAACCGTAACATTTTGGGACTGCAGAACAAAGATAGCAGTCACTTCCTTCCCTCAAAATATCTTAGAAAAATAACTCCCATTTATCTGAACAATCATGAGTTTTATTAGTCAAATGCATTCCTAAGCAATTTTCTTTTTTAAAGTTTTATTGTTTAAATTAAATTAAATTCAATTACTTATGTGTATGGATGTTTTGTCTGCATGCATGTCTGTGCAACTCATGTGCCTGATGTCTTGGAGGCCCAAAGAGGGTAACAGATTTCTAGAACTGGAATTACAAGCAATTGTGAACCATCACGTGCGTGCTGTGTATTGAACCCCGGTCCTCTAGAAGAGCAGAGTGCTCTTAACCACTGAGCCATCTCTCCAGCCCCAAAGCTTTTCATTTTTTGTTTATGGATGCTTTGCCTATAAGTATGTTTGTGTACTACATGTGTACCTGGTGCCAGCAGAGGCCTGAAAAATGTTTTATCCCCTGGAACTGGAATTCCAGACAGTTGTAAGCAACCATGTGGGAACTGGGCATCAAACCCAGGTCCTCTGTAAGGGCAGTCAGTGACTGCTCTGAGTGCTAAGCTAAGAGCTCATGAAGCCCAGGAAGAGTTTAAGGTAGCAAAAGTACTAATAAAGGGATAAACAATCAAAACAAGTAATGCCAGCTGGAACCAAACCACAGACAGGATCATTATCAGAACACATTCATTATAAGAATTAAGTCTGTAACTCAGTACTACTGACTTCTCTTACTAGAACAAGAATCATGAAGGCTATGAGTACAGCAGCCTAACCTAACCAGTCCTCTGTCACACAGTAGCATAAAATCTTATAACTGCTATAAAAGTAGAAACACGCTTTGGCTGGCAGGTGCCTTGACTGTGTGTTTCTATAAGCCTTTGCATCACCACTAGTGTTTATGCAAAGTAAATGCAAAATGTTGGGCCCACTCTAGAGCCACATGGCCTGACTCATTCTGCATGCTAATTTTAGAACCACAGCAACTCAAAACTAGTGATCCCAAAGAAAGCAACTTCCATTCCCTATTAAGTTCATACGTGAGGAGACAAGAGCAAAGCCAGTACTTCAAGTTCACCCACATTCTCACCTAATGCATTCGCCCATAACCACAAGACAAGAATGTCCGCTTCAAAGTTTCCATAAAAATCTTTAGTACCACATGTATATGGGAGGGACGGTTAGACAGGGTCTCAAGTTATCCATGATGGCCTTACAGTCTGGCTCCTACTCCACCTCCCAAGGGTTGGCTGGGATTACTGGCCTGAGCCACGACGATAGACTAAACTGTTTTGACAAGTTCTGTGTGTGTGGCATTACTAGAGACTGTGTATGAGAGACAAGCACTCTACCAATGGACTGTTCCCAGCTTTTACTAGAAGCTCCTCGTAAATGAAGTGTCCGGTTCTTTTGCTGCCTTTTTCCAAAACTAGTAGAGCAAATCAACAGGCTCACTGAAATCTTTAGTTACCTCCAAGTAACCTCCTCAGTTCTACCTGTTTAATAAGACTTTTTTCTTTCTTTTTTTTTTCAAACAGTCTTCTGCTGCCCTGGCAGACCTCGAACTCCTAATCATGCTTACAAACAAGTCTGACCGAGCCAAGCTGTTTTAAGAAGAACCACAGTGCCCTGTAAGCCACACAGTATGCAACTTTTTCACCGATGCTAATAAGCTTCACTCGGGGAGCAGGTTCTTCCACTTTTACGGTCTTCCAGATCCTGACTTGGGGGTGGAACCTGGGAAATGACTCTACAAACAGTCCAGGTGCTATTTATTTATAATTCAGGGTCTTCCGCGCGTTACCTCCAAATCACCATCCTCCTGCTTCAGACTACTGAGAGTTGAGATTACACACCTGTGCCCACCTCAGGTGAATGTTAGGATCAGGGGTGCCTGCACCATGTTCAATCTTAATTATTTATCTCTGGCTAGCTTGCTCGTTGATAAGGACTCAGGCTCCTTGATGTATCGCACCATCAATTTGGTAGAAACTGCAAAGTTGACATCTTCAGATGAAGTTTCAAAGTCAGAATTAATTCCTCAACTGTTGTGGAATTTCTCTTCTATTACACTAAATGTAAAACCCGGCCGACCTGAAAGGCCACGTGCTTCCTACGGCAGTATAACGATGACATCCTTTCCAAAGCTAAGAAGGCAACGCTGTGGTGGCATAAGGGCTTTACAATGACCAGCCACAGAGAATGAAACCATACTCTACCAGCTCTGCAAACTGCTTCACTAAAAGCCGGGGTCAGACCTTTCAAGAACAGGAACCTGGGAAGCAATTAACGCCCAGAAGTTAGTTCTCCTTTCCATCACCTCCCTCGCAATTACTAGGAGAGACACCCCGGGTTTGGAGAACAGGGCAGGGCTCGGCCAGACACCGCTCGGGCAGGAGCGACACCTCCAGAAGCCAAGGGGAACGAAGAACTAAGGAAAAGCGCGGCGGGAATGAGGCAGCTTTAGGAAAGACCTCGTAAACAATGGAGAGCGGGAGCCCAAGGCGGCTGCCTCCTCCGGAGGATGCGCGCGACTCCAGTTCAAGGAAAAACAGGGAAGCCGGAAGCAGCAGCCATTACCTGCGTCCAAGCAGCTGCCGGGCCTGGGTCGCAGAGAGCTCCCGGTAGCCGCCACCCAAGGGAGGCGCCCACGTCTGACCGCAGCGCCAGCCTCGCTGTACCCAACTATACAACGCCATCTTAACAACCTCTGCCCCACCATGGCCCGACCTCACCAACCCCGGTCTATAAATCACTTCCGGGGCGAAGGAAGAGCATAGAGCGCGGAGGAGCGGCCTAGAGCACCACCTGGAGGCCGAACAGTTCCGGTCTTCCTCTCTCTGACCAGCACCAGCGTGGAAGCCAATGGTGAGAGTGGCTGGGAAAACTTGAGGCTTGGAGTAACGCTGTGTTAGCAGACACAAGACACCGTTTCATAGTGCTTCATAGCCTCAGAGAGGTGAAATGGCCACTGGCAACCTTTACACGCCAGGGTTGGACACCTGTCTTCAAACTGAGAGTGAAAAGCAGAAAAAGATTTATTCAGTGGGGCCACACTGGAGGAAGAGACCCAGGGACTCCCCCACGTTCATCTTCTAAATCTAACATGAGGGAAGGCAAGAGGTATGCAGTTTAAGGAAACTGTGACCCGTCACCTCAGATCCAACTTGCTTCTCCACGTCCGCCTCCCTTGACAAGTTGCAAATCTTTCTGTAGTTTCTGGCTGCCCCCAGAAACTCAGGCACTTTTTTTTCTTCCAGCAAGAGATTTCTGGAGTGATTCTTAGGGTGCATTACTTCAGTATGGTAGCCAAAGACGGCCACAAATGTCTCTATTCTCACTTCTACTGGTTATGTGGAATCAGGATAGAAAGACCACACACGAGAAAGTTAAAGAAGCAAGGGAAGGGAGAAGGGTTGCCTACACCGGAGTCTGGTTGATCTCTAGCCAACTGAGAGTCGAGTATCCAATTAACACAATTAAGATTTGCTTTGAGGGGACTGGAGAGATGGCTCAGTGGTTAAGAGCCCCGACTGCTCTTCCAGAAGTCCTGAGTTCAATTCCCAGCAACCACATGGTGGCTCACAACCATCTGTAAAGAGATCCAATGCCCTCTTCTGGTGTGTCTGAAGAAAGCTACAGTGTACTTATATATAATAAATGAATAAATCTTTAAAAAAAAAAAAAAAAGGACTTGCTTTGAGAACAATGTTCCCTTTTTTTTTTTTTTTTTTTTTTTTTTCTTTTTTTTTTTTTTCGAGCTGGGGACCGAACCTAGGGCCTTGTGCTTGCTAGGCAAGCGCTCTACCACTGAGCTAAATCCCCAACCCCAATGTTCCCTTTCTATAGGGATGTTTCAAGTAAGAATGTTACAGTGGTAGCAAATCGTGTTTAATGCCTAAGCATGGCATGTTTGCTCTCCTAGCTATAAATCTGCAGTTTTATGGAACTCACAGGAAACCTGATTTATAGTAAAAGAGACTTTTTAACTCCCTCAGCTACTTTATGGCCCTTGGTTTATATTATTAGATTGGAGTCTATCAGAAGCTCCTTCGGGACTATCCTGTCAGCTCATTTATTTCAAGAGGGGAAAAGATGATGGGGTGGGGTTGGGGTCCCTCAGAAAGTCTTCTGGTACTGGTGCTAAAGTCTGGGCTGGGTGTTTCCAGACTTCAAGAATGAATAACGGTCTATACAGAATGTGAAGCTTGGGGAAAGACCCTGATTCAAAACAAGTCAGAACACACTGCGGAACTGTGATCGGCAGCACCCGTGAAGATGCTTAAGGGACCCCAGTCATTGTTTGTGGTTTCCAGATATGGGATGCAGAGGAGTTCAGTTGCTAAGAGATACCAGCTTTGTGTGGCTCTACTTTTCATTCACAGATTGAAATATACAATTGTGTCTTATTGTACACGTTCCCAAAGTCAGCCTAGACCAAGTGAGCCAACATAAAGATGGATGGCTGAGCCAACTGAGACCAGAACCAGTGTGGGGCAGCCTGTGTGCATCCTGTATATCTCCACCCCTTCTCACGTTCTACTCCTTTATTACTACCCTAGGTCATTTTAGCAGGCCAACTCTGACCGGCTCCATCTTGTAGCTCCTCTCCCTCATCCCCTAACCCCTTCTTTCTGTTTTGATTTTCCTCATGGGTTTGCCAGACATCACAGGCTGGCCCGATTCACAGTCTGTGAAGAGTCTGCAGAGTTCGGCTTGTTTTAGGCTATTTGGTTGCATTCCTTTACCTCCCTTCATTCTACCTTTAGCCATGACTTCGCCACCCACCTTGTCCCTACTGTTACCCTCCTATTTACTTTCCCTCTGTTTTTTCAGTATCAATCTAGTCCAGCCACTTGCTTTCTATTCTCTTCCCATTCATGAAGTGCTATCTGTATTTCATTTTTTCTTTTAGGTTGGGGGAGGGGTTGTTTGTTTGTTTGTTTGTTTTTGAGACAGGGCTTTACTGTGTAGCCCAGGCTATCCTGGAACTCACTCTTTAGAGCAGACTGGCCTTGACCTC
This sequence comes from Rattus rattus, assembly GCF_011064425.1. Taxonomy (NCBI): domain Eukaryota; kingdom Metazoa; phylum Chordata; class Mammalia; order Rodentia; family Muridae; genus Rattus; species Rattus rattus. Next base: position 5,144,031 of record NC_046157.1, read on the forward strand.
ACAGATATCCACCTGCATCTTTGTCCCAAGTGCTGGGAGTAAAGGCTTTTTTTTTTTTTTTAAAGTAAGGTTTTTTGTTGTTTTTGTCTTTTTGGTTTTTGTTTTGTTTTGTTATGTTTTGTTTTTAATGAAAGCTGGAGAAATAGCTCATGGGTTAAGAATACTAACTTCATTTCCAGGGGACCCCAGTTCAATTCCCAGCACTCATGTTGGGTAACTCACAACTGCCTGAAATTCCATCTCCAAATGATCCATGCCCTCTTCAGGTCCCTGAACACACACACACACACACACACACACACACACACACACACACACACACACACACACACACACACCAAACCAGGCATGATAATCCCAATGCTTGGGAGAGAGGCAAACAGATCTCTGAGACATTGAAGCTAGCCTAGGTCTACATAATAAGACTGAAACAAACAAACAAACAAACAAAAACTACCACAAAATAGCAGGGGCAAAACCTTATAGAAACCCACTATTTTGGAAGCTAATTTAAAAATATAATTTAAAAAGGAGCTTGAACACAGGTACCCCCCCTCCCAAAAGACATAAGGCATTAAATGAACATCTCAGCCCTATGTGTGTTTACATCCTTTGAGTTATTGGCTGGGAGCCCTGCCCCACCCCACCCCCAAACTGCAATATAGCCTATTGCATTGTTCTGGGCTTCCTGTCCTAACCTATGGTAAGATTCTGTGTTGAGGACAGATTTTGGTTGCAGGACAGAGAAATCAAGCTGGAAGTAACCTGAGGACTTCCTTCCTTCCTGCAGGCCAGCTTTCATCATACCAGAAAATGCAATGCAGGCCACTGGAGGGGAAGGGGGTTATCTAGGATGAGTGCGGATGAGGAATGTTGACCTACCCTCTGGGCCCATCATGACAGGAAGTGTATGAAGAAAGCCATTGACTTTCAGATTTTCGGCCTACTCCCCTGGAGGAACTTCATGCCTTGTACCACAAACATGATGTAATGCCACAGCTGCAAGGGCCTAATGGGAACCTGCCTCTGCCATTTTCCTAAATGGACACGCTATCAAAACGCCTTCTAAATGTCTCATCAATAGCCACAGATTGGCGCAGTCCTCCTCAGCCAGAGAAATTTCTCACTGCGGTGGACGGGTACGTGGCGGCCTCTCGTTTTTATTTTAATTTCTGCTTAATACAAGTAATTCTCTTTTTAGTAAGATCTGTTTGAAGACACTATTTCAAAGCATCGCAGCTGTTATAGGGAAAGTAGAGCTAGGGTCCTTGATGGAAATGTGTGTGGGGACAACAGATTTAGGGACTTCTTCCCTCTGGTCTGAGGAGGGCGGGGAGGAGACAGAAAATGGTGTGCACGTACTCCCGCCCTCACCCCCGCCGCTGCCCACCAGTTATCAGTCCCCAGCATTTGCATGCACTACTGTTTATAGTATTATGGGAAAGCATTTCCCTTTAAACTTACTTGGCTACTACATTGTGACATTTGATTTTCCCCCCAAATGAACCATGTGAACCGAGTCAAACTTTACCAAATGTTACAAAATCCTCCTCCGCCAAAGCATAGTTATCCTGCTCTAAGAAAGAAACAGCCAGAACCCAGTCAGGTACGGTTGCGTTTTCTGGGATTACCATCAGAGCTAGTGTGAGAACTGTGGGCAGCTGGGCTAGGAAGATCTACTTCTTCCTGGCTGCCGATACTGAGGGGCTGACAAGTGGAAACCTCGTGTGTTGGGGGACTGCAGTGGCAGGCCTAGGGCTCCCTAGGGCTGAGGCTGCTCAGACGAGGCACGGCACAAATCTTCTGGGGCTGAGGCTGCAGTGTACTACCAAAGACATATTCCAGCCTGAGGCCCTGGCTCCCTTCTGGTAGTTGAAACCGAAAGGTCCTGAGGAGGGTGGCAAACATCAGGAAGAGCTCCATTCGGGCAAGCTGTTCCCCAGGACACACCCGATGCCCTGGAAGCAGAGGGAAAGGTCAAAGGAAAACAGGACTCTGTCCCAATCATCTTCCCACGTATACCATTCCAGGACCCAGCACTGTTCCTGATACCTGCAGAGAAGGGCAGGAAGGCCTCATTGGTCACAAAGTTTCCATCTTTGTCTAGGAAGTGGCCAGGGTTGAACTGATGAGGGGTCTCCCAGCACTCGGGGTCATACAGCACAGAGGCCAGATTGGGCAAGATGATGGTTCCCTGCAAAGAAGAGCTAATGTAGCTTGTGGAGGCTCAGACTGCTCAGTACCCAGCCTTGGCCTGAGGCTAAAGCAACTCCAGTATATGGGTGGGGGTGGCAGGAATGCCCAGAACCCAGGGAGATCCTCAATGGCCCTCCCTCCATGCTCACACTCATTAAGGAGCTGAGTTCTACCTCTGGATTCAAGGCAGCCCACGATGGGGGAAGGGAAGAATGGAGAGAATAAAAAGGGGGAAAGAAAGATCAAGCATTGGGAAGACAGAAAACATAGAGCCAGAGATGGACACTTGACTAGTTAGTGGTGGGGGGAGGAGACCGTGACCTATGTCCTCACCTTCCCACTCTTAACCCCTACTCTTAACCCTTACCTACCTTGCAGCTCTAACCCCAGCGTCCACTTTGTTTCACAAGTGAGTGAGTGACTAAAAAGAAAGTCACACTGAGCAAGTAGGACCAGGAAGGGACAAAGGCTTCAGCCCAAATAAACTATGCTCCTTTCCATGCGGACCCAGGGCTGAAGAGGAACAGTGTTAGCAGCTAGGAATAGAGCTCAGTGGTCTAGCACTTGCCTATCATGCAAGGGCCTGAGTTTAACCCAGCAGTCCTGGCACAGGAAGGAGGGAGAGCAGGTGGATGGGAGAGAAGGGGGGGTAATAAAAAGTCCCAAGCAAAGAAGAATAAGGATTAGTTATGGTCCTAGGTCTTAGGACACTCAGCCTCAGGATTCTGATGTCCAGAATTCAGAATTCCTACTGGATGGGAAGGAATAGAATTGAGCCAAACAGCCCATGGCACATCCAGGAGACTGAGTGCAAGGTTCTCAGTTTCAACAAAGAAAGAGAGCTTTATGGAGAGATGGCTCAGCGGTTAAGAGCACTGACTGCTCTACCAGAGATCCTGAGTTCAATTCCCAGCAACCACATGGTGACTCACAACCATCTGTAATGGGATCTATTGCCCTCTTCTGGTGTGTCTGAAGACAGCTACAGTGTACTCCTATATATTAAATAAAATAAATCTTTAAAAAAAAAAGAAAAAAGAAAAAAAAGAAAGAGAGCTTTAAGTTTAAAACCAAACCGAAACAAAGACTTCTGAAGAGTTTGAAGTCTGCATCCCAAGCAAAAACTGAAGATCGGGAACAGAAGCTGACCCAAAGGCTTCTGTGCCACTGTTGTGGGTGCTACACCACCTGGGCTGAAGGCGCAGACCAAGCTGCAGCCAGCTGGCACGGTAAGACACCAAGATCTGTGGTTTTACACAGAGGTGTTGGGAAGGCACGCGTTTCTGCTCGTGACTGAGTAAGCTGCACGTTTTCCCATTACAGTGCAGAGAATCCCCCCGGGTCTTAGCCTGAGATTAACAGCCGCGTGCATTGTGACAGCCCTTTCTGTGGTGCTGGGGATAAGCCCAGGGCTTCGCTTACATGTGCTCTACCACTAAGCCACACCTCAACCAAATCGTCAGTTCTTGTTCTTTTGAGTGTGAGCCTTCGTCGTGGACAGCTGAATTATCTCTCTGAGCCAGCTCAACAATTCTTACTAATCCCCTTCAGATAAAGAGACATTTGCAAAGAGGCCATAGTCGCTCATGTATCCCATTCCAGACGGCGTCTGGTATCTTGGGAAGCACAGGCTGATCTTAGTTCGTGGAGCAGATTCAGAACACCCCATATTCACTCATAAAAGCTAAGCATGCCTTTCCCCCCAGGTTACAGAACCATCTGGCTCCTGGGGACTCTATTCTAGCTTGTCCTCGGGAAACAGCAGTTTGAATTTCACCAGCATGTAGAATACCTGAGCCGAGACAGCTTGAAGAGGACCCATTCTGGTGGGTCCGTTGCCGTTACTGTCTCTCAGTGGCTAAAATGGTGCGATCAATGTCGACTCACCTGAGAGACGGGCCTCGAGCTTGGCTGTGGGGTATTATTTTGATCACGTTAATTGAGGCGGTAAGGCCTACCCATAATAGATAAGGCCTTGTGTAAGAACACAGAAAGCAAAGTGGGCGCTAACATGCATTAATGCCACTCTCTGCTCCTGGCCGTGATAAAATGTATCAACTCTCCGACACCTGCTGCCTTGACTTTCCTTCCGAGAAGACCAGGGCAAGAGCAAGTGCTCTTAGCCACTGAGCCATCTCTCCAGCCCTAGTTTTGGTTTTTGAGACAAGTTCTCTTGTAGTCTAGCCTGACCTTGACTATGTGGCTGAAAATGACCTTGACCTGATGTTTCTGCCTCTACTTCCCACGTTGTGGGATGCACTAGTAGCCTGACTTGTATTTGCGGGTTTACTTTTGTATTTTGGGGATTAAACCTAGGGCCTTGCGCATGGTAGAACTCCATAAAATATGTGTCAACGATAAATACTGGAAAGAAGTTTCTTAAAGCACCTCTCAAACACAGGAAACCTTAAGGTTATCAATCAAGGGCCGTATTCTGTCATAACCATGTCCCCCAATAACCACAGGTGACTGACTGACTGACTGACTGACTGACTGACAGCTGCCAGGTGGGCAGAATCTGGAGCAAGGGCCTGTGCTGGGCAGGAATGCTTTCTGCAGGTGCTGGGTCTGGCATGGGCCTATTCCAGGCTACTTACCTTAGGCACATAGTAACCATGCATCCAGGTGGGAGTCACACACTGACGTACAGCGCCCACGGACACAACGCTGCTATGGCGTTGTACCTCGTGGAGGACAGCACGGGTGTAGGGCAGTCGTTCTCGATCCTCATAGCAGACAGCCTGTGCAGTAGTACCCAGCACCTCATCCAGTTCCTGCTGCACTCTCTCTGCGGACAGCTCAGTGAGGGTCTTGGGAAGATGCCTGTGGCCCAGCCTCCCCCACACCACCCGGCCCCACGAACCAGCTATTCCGTTTCCTACCTAGAGACCGCTGCTAAAGTTCCCAGACCTAGGTCATACCTCCGCCCCACCACCAGCTGTTTCACAGGAGAGAGAATTTGCCTCTCTGTAAGGTTCACTCCTATATGGAGAGGTTATGGGAAGGGAAAAGACCTCGTCGTGTGTCTCACCAGCCTGGGGACTACCGTCTTCGTTTGATGTATGAGAAAACGAAGGCTCTACAGAAAATGTACTTCGGGCCTCACAGAACTGGAGCTGGTTGTAGCCATTTTGTCCCTTTGAGAACTCCAGATACTTTTGTTCCTCACAACTGTGTTCTTATCGTTGTCCCAGGGCCTGGCACTTAGTAGGGGCTGAGTCATTACGAATGAGTGGAGTCACACCTCCCAGCTCCTAGTTCTGAGAGGAGGAATGATTTCCTACGGTCATGTAGCGAGTCACAGGCTGGGAGCTTAAAATCCCTCCTTTCTAACTCAAATCCGCCAGGTTCCTGAGCTGCGATAAGAACAGGTCCTCCTCCATGCTCATAGTACAGAGTGATGTATGCACAGTACCTGAAGCCCCCTCGGGACTAACAGACTAGGGACTAACTGAGGGTCCCGTACCTTGGATGGCTCTGTGATGGACCAGGTATATGATTGCCCAGTGCAGAGTGGTGGCCGTGGTGTCTGTGCCTCCCAGAAATAGGTCAATCACCACTTGGATAAGGTTCTCCTCTCTGAATGTGGAGACAGGGTCATCCATGGCCTGGTGAGGGTGAGGGTGAGGGTGAGGGAAGGAACAGCTCTGGCTCTAAAGGTTTCTTGTGGCACACACCTGGTATCTTCCTACGGTCTGATTTGTCCCAAGACTTGTAGGATCAGAGCTTTCTTAGGTGTGAGGCCCTCAGGGGAGGACCTCAGTCCCGGGACTGGATTGCTTTCAACAGCCCCCGGCACCTATACCCTCTTCTTTCCAGCCTACCAGAGAAACCAGCTCTGGCCTAGAAAGACCCTTTCTTAGCACAAGTTTCAAGGTGCCCATAAGTTTGCAGAATGAGGCAAACATGGGAAACGGCTCATGGTTAGAAATGAGTGCCCCAGACTAACCTTGGTGATTTGTGCCAGGTAGCAGCTGATGAAATCCTTGGGGGCCTCAGGTGTCCTGAGCTTATGCCTGATGATTTCATGGTGGATGAAGCCCCTCACAGCCTGGTGGTACTGAAATATCTTCTGGTGGGGTCCTGAGAGGTAGCGGAGGGCCCAGGGAAACATGTCGTACAGCTGTAGAGAGAATGACCCACTCAGGGCTTACTCCTGCACCAGTCCTGAGTCAAGACAGCTGAGCACTGTACCAGGGGACTCCAAAATAGGCTGGGCCTCCGATTTCAGAAGCTCAGGGCTGCTTTTGTGTGGAGAGCCCAAAACTGTAGACAAAAATGCGAGCCTAAGAAATTCAGAATCAGACCCAGCCACACCTCCTGCCTACTTTTTACCATTCCAGCCAGACCCCGGTGGAGGCTCCTGTCTGAATCGAGTCCAAACAGTCCCCCGGCCTGCATGCCGGCCTCCCCAAGAGCCGATTACCCGGCGCCAAGTAGTGCTGGCAAAGGCGAGGCCAAGGTTGATGGCTCGAATTAGTTCCAGGAAGATGGGCTCCTCGGAGAGGAAGTGATGACCAAACACCAGGGCCCCAATAACTCTCGTTGTGGATCGAATGATAGGAACCTGAGGATCAAAAGCTCTCCCTGTGAGGAGAGGGGAGAGCTGAGTATGAGGAGGCACAAAAAGCCGTGTCTCGGGATCCATCCAGCCTCAGACACCACCGCCCACCTACGCAATTCATTCCCATTCCTCATCCAAGCCCCTGTCAGGTGATGCTGCTGGGAAGAACTAGATACACCTAGGATTGGGAGAACTTAAGACTGCTTAGGCCTAAAAGGATGAGTGTTGGTTCCCCACAGGGAAGGAAGACTTGGTGGGGGGGGGCTATGAAAGTCTAGAGGGAAAGAAACCTGTGCACAAGGCAAGAAATATAAAAGACCCTAGGTATTGACTGAGAACACATCCAGAACTATAAAGTAGACTTTCTACTTACTTAGGCATTTTTAGGTCTGCATTCACTCACCTTGGGGAAACTCCTAGTCAAAACCACTGGTACTGTTAACTAGGTTTCAGTGACACCTCTCTCTCTCTCTCTCTCTCTCTCTCTCTCACACACACACACACACACACACACACACACACACACACACACACAGAGGTTTATACTCCTCTGCAGAGACATGCACGAGTGTAGAGGACACAGGGATAGGGCATGCTTGCCCTGGCCCACTTCCTCTCACCCTGTTCCTGGTGAAACACCTCAGCCAGCTCGGCTGCCTCGTGCTGCAGCTGCAACTCTAACGCTTGCTTGCCAAGGCCCAGCACTCGAAGAGTTGTCAGACAGAAGCGTCTCTGTTGTCGCCATGTAAGCCCATTGCTGCAGATAACACCTGAGACCAAGGGCAGAATGAGCACCTGCCCCATCCCCACCCCTTGGATACCTCCGCCAGGCCCAGAGAGCAGACTCCACGTGACTGTCCCCACCCACTCTGAACTGCAACTCTGACCAGGAGAAGAGGGCCATTGTGGGGTGGAGATCTAGGGTCCTTAGGGTGGGTTCAGACATGCCTGTCCTTAAGCTCCAGTTTGATTCTGCAATTCCCCACAAAGATAGAGGAGGAAAGAGACAAAGGGGTCTAAAAGGAGGGCAGGAAGGACAAGGCCCTTTCTGAGCTGGCACAGACATGGGCCTCTCAGGTGTTCTCCAACACCCAGGGAAGGGAGAGCAGTTTCCCATCTAAAGATGAGTACACTGGAAGTTGGAATATGAAGCTGGCTCATTCAAGGCCAGGAAGCCAGGAAGGGGCTGATCCGGGCTTTTATGCGGGTCTTTTTTTTAACATCTCCCTGCCTCACATGGAGGGGTTTGAGAATGTCTTCTTGGTCCAGCCCTGTTTGTTCCCACTTCTTAACAATCCTTGTCCTCTTGAGTATACTGATGTACACCCGGCCACCTTCCCTCCCTCATAGCAAGGGCAGACTCACCTTTTTCTCCAAATAGGTCTCGGAAGAATGGGGTGAGGGGCCTCCCCGAGAACTGTTCTGAGTTGGAGACCAGGGCTTCCTTCACCGCCCGGAAGCCGTGCAGCACCACAATGGGTGTAGAGCCCAGCCACACAGTAAACACATTGCCATGAGTCTGAGCTAGCTGTGGAGACACCAGGCAGCCCATAGCCCCATTTGCTATGATGGCCCTCTGGGTGTGACTGCCTACCTTCCTTTTGGCGTACATCTTCAGAGTACCTACCAACTCCTTGAATCCAGCCCAGGGTCACAGAGTCCGTGGGCATTTAGAGGAAATCAGGTCTGAGCATTCACACCCCGTCCGTCCTGGGCATGGGTATGTTCTAGTGTTGTGTGTGATATAAACAGCCACACTTTCTTGAATGGGCTTCTCGTGCATCGCCTGAACACCCCACACCCCCATCCTTCCACCCAACTTCCTGCCCGGTCTTTATACTCCCTTTCACAAGCCCTGTGTGCCCTGCATTTGGCAGGTGTGCTAACTGAGGCACAAAGCTTCCAAGCTGGCAAGCGACAAGACCAGGACCTCCCCGTTGCTTCAACTTCCAAGGTCCCTAGGCTGGGAGGATAGAGTTCTTCTATCTATCCCTTTAGGGAATCACAGTTGAGGCCCCCTCCATACCTGGAACAGCATATTTGGGTGTAGCTGAAAGTTTAGTTGCCATAAGTTCCCAAGAAGGGGGAAAGGGAACGGGCCCGGAGGGAGGTGACTCCTTCTCCAGCACAAGGTGGCAAGCTTCAGGAGCAGGAAGGAGCCGGCCAGGAAAGCCATCCCACTGAATAGAGAGAACATCCCTGCTGTCCTCCCTTTGCTCCCAGTCACAATCTGGCACCTTACTGCTGGCCACTCTGCCTTTTATGCTCTCCGGCTGCTTTCTGAGGGGAGGCGAACCAGCAGCGTCACGCTACTCACACGGGGGCCACGTCACTCAGCATGGCCTCGGGGCTCGAGTAGGGGACAAGTTGCAACAGCCTCCTAAATGAACGCCAGCCTTGCTGCTGGCCCATGCAGCTCCATCTTGGGGAGGCTCCTCTCAGCCTGTGCCCAAGTTGACTGAATATGCTAGCCAGAAGGACAGAAGCAATACCGGTTAATGGCAGTGTCTCCTCTGGGACAGACTGTCCCACTGGGATCTGGAGTTAAGCTGAGCTCCTGGGCCGTCCTCTCCACCCAGACCCACAGCAGCTTCTGAATTTCTCCAGCCTGCTGGTCTCCATGTTGTATTCAGCATGGCCTCTTCACCTGTCCTGGATCCTCGCTTCTGTCTGAAGTCATGTCTGGAGCCTTTTGTTTATGTTTTAACTGCCTTGGGAGTAGAGTTGCATGGTCCCCTTGCCTCAGTTTCCCATGCGTGATGGAGACGTATACACTCGGTTTAGTCAATCCCTCTCAGAACCCTGATACTCAAGCCTGACAGCAGAGCAATGCCACTCTCCAGCTGAGGAAACTGAATATCTTAGTTAAGAGACTCCTGGCAAGGGAGCATGGACGGGGTAGGGCATCCACAGATAGAAGGCCAGCCACAGCGGGAGCCACTGCCACCCCAGGCTTCCGTCTGAGAAGACAGAAGAGTTCTGGAGGCGGACAGCGGTGACAGCACTACAGTACAAACATACTTCCTGCATTGAGTCACACATCGAAGTTCGCTAAACTGTCTGGTCTGCATTGTGGTTTACTATACTCTAGTGATTTTATATTTCCTTCAGAATGTCATACATGCATACTTTTTAAAGCCTATCTACCCCTACTCTCGACTTCTAATTCTTACTGGTACTCCAAACACAGCACCAAACTACTTCATGTCCTTTTAAAAGAATTTTTTTGACCAGACTATGTCCAATTAGTGATGCTCATACAAGTGTGGATGTGGGACAGCCACTGGGGCACAGGCAACCTGTCAGTGGTCATAGTCACATGAAACTGGTGCTCCTTCCCCAGCAGCCAGCAGCTAGTGATGGCTCCTCAAGAGGAGGTGAGACTTCATAAACCTGTAGCCCCTCTGTGCTGGAGTAGCTTGACCTTTCGCAGGTAACCACAGCTGTGGGGAGTTCATGGGTGCAAGAACCATGCATGTCTACAAGACGGCCTTTCACAGCACTCTGGCTCTTAAAACCTCTCTGCCCTCTCTTCTACAACGTTCCCTGAGTCCTGAGTGGGAAGGCACTGATACAGATGTTCCTTCAGGGCTGGGCACTCAGTAGTCACTTGCTCTCAGCACTCTGACCAGTTACGAGCCTTTACTAACCTGGGGCTGGGAGAAGCTGATCTGACTAATCCGGGTTTGTTTTGTTTTGAGAAGGGATCTCAAATAGTTCAGACGGCCCTCAAATTTGCTACACAGTGGTGGATGACCTCCTCCACCCAAGTGCTGGAGTTAGAAGTGTCCACCCTGTCCAGCTTTTACTACTATTTTTTTTTTCTTTTTGAGACAGTGTAAGTAGCCTAAACTGGTCTTAAGCTCTAAATAGATGAACCTGGCCTTGAACCCCTGATCTACTTAACTGTACCTCCCGAGTGCTGGATTACATGTAGTGCTACCATGGCCGGCTTTGTAAAAGTGTCATGTAGGGTACTGATGGAGGACATCAGAGTTTCATCAGAGGCGTTAGTGTAGGTGATGGTGTCCATGTAGCAGTTGAGGTGACGACTGGTAGAGAGAGAGAGAGAGAGAGAGAGAGAGAGAGAGAGAGAGAGAGAGAGAGAGAGAGAGAGGAGGTGAAAGAAAATGGCTCTGTCCTGTGCCTGCATGTCCCACCTGGGCACCACTGATCCAGCTACATGGGGCAGGCATGTTCCTCAGAGCCTTCTGAACAGACATTTAAAGACTTTTCTTTATGACGGAGAACCTATTGCCCTACTGGGAAAGGTGTGCTGGCCTTTGACAGGCTTCCTCCCTCCCTTGCCCGAGGATTACAACATTCTGCCTGCTGGGAAACATGTCAGTCCAAACCTCCCAAGTGTGTTAACCTTTGACAGGCTTCTACCCTCTCTTTCCCAAGCGTTACAGCATTCTGGCTGCTTAGGACGGGATGCCGTTTCCAAAACAGACACTCCCAGCACACTGGGCCACTCTATTTCAAAGACGGAAGGTGACAGGAACATGGATACCCCCAGGAACAAAAGTCTCTATTTCTCAGCCTCAGTGACTAAGCAGTGGTCACAAGGCTCTTTTTAGGGGACTTCCCACGTAGCATATGGTTGACCTCGGTCTAGCCGCCAACAACTTATTCCAGGCCCTTGATGGACTCCTTAAAGTCTGTTATCACTGCAACCCAGGCCATGTGGCTCTTTTCTCTTTAAAATTCTGGAACAAGAATGGACAAAGCAGACCACCTCCCATGCCATTATTACTCTAACAATTGTGGTAAACCAATAAGCCCTTTCTGAGGCATGCACACATATTTTTTAATTGCATTTTTATTTACATTTTCAATGTTATCCCATTTCCTGTTTCGGCTCCAAAAACCTGCTCCCCCACCCCCACTTGTATAAGGGTGCTCCCTTACCCACCCACCTACTCCCTCCCACCTCCCCGCCCTGACATTGGGGACATCAAGCCTTGACACGACCAAGAGCCTCTCCTCCCATGGATGCCCGAAAAGGTCATCCTCTACTGCATGTGAGGATGGAGCCATAAGTCCATTCCTGTGTTCATCCCTGGGAGCTCTGGGGGGGGTGGGGTCTGGTTGGTTGATAATGTGTTCTCCTTATGGGATTGCGAACTCCTTCAGCTACTTCAGTCCTTTCGCTAACTCCTCCATTGGGAATCCTGTTCTCAGTTCAATGGTTGGCTGCTAGCATCCGTCTCTGTATTAGTAAGACTCTGGCAGAGCCTCTCTGGAGACAGCTATAGTCGTCTCCTGTCAGCATGCACTTCTTGGCATCTACAATATCGTCTGGGTTTGGTGTCTGTATACGAGATCCCATGTGAGGCAGTCTCTGATTGGCCTTTCAGTCTCTACTCCATACTTTGTCTCCATATTTTCTCCTATGAGTAGTTTTGTTCCCCTTCTAAGAAGGAATGAAGCACCCACACTTTGGTCTTTCTTCTTCTTGAGCTTCATGTGGTTTGTGAATTGTATCTTGGGTAATTCAAGCTTTTAGGTTAATATCCACTTACCAGTGAGTGCATACCATGTGTGTTATTTTGTGATTGGGTTACCTCACTCTGGATGATATTTTCTAGTTCAATCCATTTGCCCATGAGTTTCATGAAGTCATTGTCTTTGATAGCTGAGTAGTAGTCCATTGTGTAGATGTACCACACATTCTGTATCCATTCCTCTGTTGAAGGGCATCTGGGTTCCTTCCAGCTTCTGGCTATTATAAGTAAAGCTGCTATGAACATAGTGGAGCACGTGTCCTTGTTATATGTTGGAGCATCTTTTGGGTACATGCCCTGGAGTGGTATAGCTGGGTCCTCAGGTAGTACTATGTCTGAAGAACTACCAGACTGATTTCCAGAATGGTTGTACCAGTCTGCAATCCCACCAACAATGGAGGAGTGTTCCTCTTTCTCCACATCCTCACCAGCATCTGCTGTCACCTGAGATTTTGATCTTAGCCATTCTCACTGGTGTGAGGAGGAATCTCAGGGTTGTTTTGATTTGTATTTCTATGATGACCAAGGATGTTGAACATTTCTTTAGGAACTTCTCAGCCATTCGGCATTCCTCAGCTGAGAATTCTTTTTTTTTTTTTAAGATTTATTTATTTATTTATTTATTTATTTATTTATTTATTTATTTATTTATTTATTATAAGTGCACTGTAGCTGTCTTCAGACACACCAGGAGAGGACATCAGATCTCATTACAAATGGTTGTGAGCCACCATGTGGGTGCTGGGATTTGAACTCAGGACCTCTGGAAGAGCAGTCAGTGTTCTTAACCACTGAGCCATCTCTCCAGCTGAGAATTCTTTGTTTAGCTCTGTAGCCCATTTTTTAAAGAGGGTTATTTGGATTTCTGGAGTCTTACTTCTTGAGTTCTTTACATACATTGGATATTAGCCCTCTATCAGATGTAGGATTAGTAAAGATCTTTTCCCAATTGGTTGGTTACCATTTTATCCTATTAACAGTGTCCTTTGCCTTATAGAAGCTTTGAAATTTTATGAGGTGCCATTTGTCTATTTTTGATCTTAGAGTATAAGCCATTGGTGTTCTGTTCAAGAAATTTTCCCCAGTGCCCATGTGTTCCAGGCTCTTGCCCACTTTCTCTTCTATTAGTTTGAGTGTATCTGGTTTGATGTGGAGGTCCTTGACCCACTTGGACTTGATCTTTGTACAAGGAGATAAGAATGGATCGATTTGCATTCTTCTACGTGATGGCCTCCAATTGAACCAACATCGTTTGTTGAAAATGTTGTCTTTTTTCCACTGCATGGTTTTAACTCCTTTGTCAAAAATCAAGTGACCTTAGGTATGTAGGTTCATTTCTGGGTCTTCAGTTCTATTCCACTGATCTACCTGCCTGTCTCTGTACCAATACCATACAGTTTTTATCACTATTGCTTGAGGTTAGGGTTGGTGATTCCCCTGGAAGTTCTTTTATTGTTGAGAATAGTTTTCGCTATCCTGGGTTTTGTTATTCCAAATGAATTTGCAAATTGCTCTAACTCTATGAAGAATTGACTTGGGATTTTGATAGGGATTTCATTGAATCTGCAGATTGCTTTTGGCAAGATGGCTATTTTTACAGTATCAATTCCGCCAATCCAGGAGCATGGGAGATCTTTCCATCTTGTGAGACCTTAAATTTCGTTCTTCAGAGACTTGAAGTTCTTATCATACAGATCTTTCACTTGCTTGGTTAGAGTCACCCCATAAGTATTTTATATTATTTGTTGAAAGACCCCCTCCCAGAAAGGGAATTGTACAAGTCCAAAGCCCTCAACTATAGAAGTAAAAAGTAAGTTTTTAGATACACAGACTCAGAACTAAAATAAGCCTGGGAAAGTTCAGATGTGTCCAAGCTTTGTGGGACAAGCTGACCCATCATTTAGACGAAACAGACCATAAAAGAAAACAAAATACAGAAACCAGTCTAAATTATTGATATTGCTTTATGGGCCACCTAACAAGAGATAAGCCCCTAGCCCCTGACATTCCAGATGCCCCAACCTGCACGTATTCTCTTGCTGTGTGACAACCTCATTTGAATAGCCAATTGGGTGTAACCATACATCCGCGCCTCACTTGAATCCACCAACCATGCATCTGCTTCTGTAAGCCTGCTTCTGCTCCCCAATACCCTATAAAAACCCGTCCCTGGTTCTGCTAGGCGCGCCAGTCTTCCGAATTGACTGGGACGCCCACAGATACCTGTGTATCCTGATCAATAAAAATCCTCTTGCAGATTGCAGCCTGTGGACTCGGACTGGTCATTGGGCTCGAGGATCTCCCTCCTGAGGGAAGATTCTCTCTGAGAGTCTTACATATGGGGGCTCGTCCGGGATCGGAGATCCTCTGCCCAGAGACCGCCGACCACCCACCGGGAGGTAAGCTGGCCAGCGTTTGTCTTGTCCTTTCTTGTCTTGCTTTGTGACTTGTTCTGTAAATGCTTAGTTACTTGACTTGGGTTTGTATTTGGGCGGGCCAGAGAAGGAGCTGACGAGCTCGGACTTCTCCCCCGCAGCCCTGGAAGACGTTCCAAGGGTGTTTGGAGCCAGTTTTTCAAGGCTCAGCCCGTATCGGAAGGATACGTGGTTTTGGGTTGGAGGAGAGAGGAGAGAGCCGGATCCACTGAATTTTTGGTTTCAGTTTGACACCGAAGCCGCGCAGTGCGTCTGTCTGTTGCTTGTTTCACTGTTGGAATTGTTTGTCTTCTTTGTGTCCTAATTTTCTTTGAACATCTGTGGAAATTGGTTATAGGATGCTTTGTCTTGGTCTTGTCTGGTTTGTTTTCTGTGGTATTGTCGAGTGTCTTTTTGGCTTTTGTTTCGTTTTTGGACTTTGGACAGACGACTGTGTTTAAAATCTTGGACTGACGACTGTGTTTGAAATCATGAAACTGTTTGCTTTGTTTGTCAAGGAGTTTTACTTGGTCCTCTTGGTGCTTAACTTGAAAATAATTTGCTTGAGAAAAATTGTTTTCTGCCGGGGAGTTTTATCTTTCTCTCTTGAGCCTCCTCCCCAAGGAGAGATGCCCCTCCCTTTGCTCCCCTTGTCCAGTCTAGCTGCTATTAACAGTTGTGTATGAAGGACTCCAGATTAGTGAGTGACCCTGTCTGAAGCAAGCATTAATAAGAGCCTGAAAGCTTTACCTTGGATCCTGAAGAAAATTCTCCCTGTTGCTTAAACATTCACAGCTTCTAAGGAAGGGACAGCACAGAGTAGAGAAATGTAGGGGCTGAGGGTGGCAAGCATGCAGGCCTGCTAGCAAGCTGCAGGCTGCGCGTGGGCAGTAGCGCAGCCCTGGCCAAGTCAGCATAAGAGGAGTTTCAAGGTGAGGAGGCCAGCCGGGGTTGGCGCTTTGACAACAAAAAGATAATATAGAGTTAGTGGTTGTTTTATGAGACTTTTGGCCCTGAAAAAAAAAATTCCAGTTGCTGCCTTCAGTGGCCAGACCTTCAACACTTGCTCACAGAAGGAGAGCGTTCATTAAGAGAAGTTCTTTAAGGGAGCCTGCCTTATCTGCTGGCCCTATTCCAAGAGAGCAGTAGATCTCCAACATTAAGTAACCTTCCCTGTTAGTCATCATTGACATGGAGAGTGCCTTTGATCCTATCCCCACAACAGCCAGTTCCTGCCCCTGTGGTCAAAATGCCCCAGGTTGGGGGGCAGAGAAGCCCCTAAAATAGTTTCAAAAAGAATCTGCAACAAACTGTGAAGAACTTTGTTTTGCCAGCCAAAATTTAGAATTCAGGCTTTGGCTGTGGCCAAGGTCAGGATTAATGTTTTCTTTTCCATGGGCATTTAACCCAATGAGACAGTTTGGTAAAGGGCTACTACTGAGGTTCTGAAAGTCCCGGGTGAACTGGTTACATTCTTATGTCAGCCACTTGGCATCTAGCACCCAGGTCTTAACCATCTCTCCATCCTTTTGTTATTAGTTTTTACTGGAAGCCTAGTGTCCTTCAGAGGCTGGGTCTCTTGAGAGGCAGAGCCACTGAGCTGGCACTGAAGGGAGGTACACCTTAAGTAAAATCTAAGTCCAGAGAGATAGTCGATAACAGATCAGCTGCCTCTCTGCTTGCCTTTCTGTTTCACAGATGCAAAGCTTGTGCTTATTTTTACAACGGCCCTTTTGTCCCAAAAAGTCCTCCTGGTTTAGCTGTGTGACTAAATGCTATTTGTCCTCTTCAGTAGACCTCTATTCTCAAGATTCTCTTGTTTTCTCACCATCCCATTTGAGATGCTTGTTAGTAACTGTTACAAGTCTTCTTTACCACCAAGGAAAGACAGAATCCTACTAGAGGCCAGAAAGAATGTTCCAGACATAGATAGAAGACCCTCACTCCTGACTGTTGAAGGTAGGGAGTGCTCCGGGTCTGCCACCAGGCTCCAAGGGTGGGTCTCCGAGGGGCTAGAAAATGCCCCACCAATCTGGCTAAGATAAAGAAAAGATAAAGAGAGAAAGTTACAAAACTTTGAAGGGTGAAGCTAAGTTGCTGAGAGTTAGTGTAAGTTACAGAGAAAGTAAAGTTGAAGTGTGGTTAAGATGCAGAAGATATGAGAGAGACTGAGGAAGAGAAAGAAAAAAGAAGGTAAAAAGAGCAGGAAGCTAGGGAAGAAAAGAGACAAGAAGAAAAAGCTAGAGAGCTAAAGAGGGATAAAAGACAGAAGAGGAATATATACTGGCCACAGTAGTTAGGGAACCTAGGAAGACAGTACCTGGCAACAGAAGAGAATTCCTGGCTAAAAATCAGTGTGCCTATTGCAAGGAAAAAGGACACTGGGTCAAGGACTGCCCCAGGAAGAACAAGAGGGGCCTCTCCAGCAGCCCCGAAGGCAAGCCTCTTGGTCCTAGAGTGCTGGCTATGCGCAAAGATAGAAGGGAAGCCTGCCCAGTTGTTTTGTGAATACGGGGACCCAACACTCTGTGCTCCTACACCCAAATGGGCTAGTGTCCAGCAAAAGACCTTGAGTACAGGGGACTACTGGCAACAAATGATACTCATGGACTACCCGAAGAACAGTGGACCTTGGCGTGGGCCGGGTATCCCACTTGTTCCTTGTGATTCCAGACTGCCCCTATGAGTCTAAACCCTGCAACCCTGCTCCCGGACCCCGACCTAGACACCCCCCTTCATGACTGTCAGCAGGAGCTCACTAAAGCACAGGAGTGGCATAAAGATCTGGCTGATCAGCCAGCAGAGGGGGTAGATGCCATCTATGGATGAGAGCAGCTTCTTAGAGAAGGAAAAAGATGGGCTGGGACAGCAGTGGTAGATGGAAACAGAGTCATTTGGGCTCAGGCCCTACCAGAAGGCACCACTACTCAGGGGGTAGAGCTCGCTCCCCTCACCAAAGCCCTTGAGCTGAGAAAGAGACTTAACATTTATGTGGACAGCAGGTATGCCTTTGCTACAGCCCATCAGCAGAGGGGCCTGCTGACATCTGAGGACAAGAAAAAGAGAGATTCTGGCTATGTTAAGGGCCCTCCATGACCCAGCCAGGCCGAGGAAGAGACTCTGGTACACCTCAACGAGAAAGAAGATCCTGCTACAATTTTTACAGGCAGAGCCCATGGTAAAACAAATGCATCAATGGACTCACTTAGGGGTAAGCAAACTCATCCAGACGTTTTCAAAAACTAAATATTATGTCACAGGTCTCAAGTATCTCGTGGAACAGATAGTGCACTGATGTATACCATGCCAAAAGGTAACTGTTTTCAGGAAAGTTGACTGTGGTAGGAGGCTCCGTGGGGAATGGCCTGGATACTACTGAGAAGTGGACTTCACAGAGATAAAACCAGGAAAATATGATTTCAAATGTCTCCTAGTGTTTATAGATATCTTTTCAGGAATAGATAGAAGCTTTCCCCCACCAAACAAGAGACGGCCTCTACAATCATCAAGAAGATACTGGAAGAAATCTTCTCCCTGTTTAGAGTGCCCAAGGTAATTGGGTCAGACAATGGCCCTGCCTTCGTTGTCAAGGTAAACCAGGGTGTGGCCAGGTATTTAGAGGTCAATTAAAAATTATATTACATCTACAGACCTCAAAGTTCAGGACAGATAGAGAGAATAAATAAAATTCTAAAAGAGACCCTGACCAAACTGACCATGGAGACTGGCACAGACTGGGTGACACTCCTTCCCTCTTGCTCTCTTCAGAGCAAGAAATACCCCTTCCAGATTCAGCCTTACCCCCTTTGATATGGGGCCTCAGATCCTCTGACTGTATTAGATGATGTTACTGAACCAACATGTCATAGTAATAATGATTTGTATGCCAGGCTAAAAGACCTACAGGTGATACAGAAAGAAATCTGCTCACAGCTGACAGCAGCCTATGCCCCGGAGACCCCTGAGACATCTCATCAGTCATCAGTTCCAGGTCGGAGACTCGGTTACGTACGATGACACCGAACCCAGACACTCGAGCCTTGCTGGAAAGAACCGTACCTGGTGCTGCTGACCACCCTGACAGCCATCAAGTCTCAGCCCTCACCAACAGCGTACTAGCTGTTGGGGCTGAGAGCTGGGACCTAGAGGGACACTCAGATCTTCAAAAAGCTCCCTAGACTTACACATCAGATAAGTGACTGGGAGGTTGTTATAATGCTCACTTGAGGAGTGTGTTTTAGAAACAAGAATTTCATGTTTGCTCTCGGTTCCCTCGGAATAGGTGTAGGGATAGGCTTGATTTTTATTACAAATGATATAACATTGCATATGTTAATACTCCTAACACTTCTTGGGACTGTGCCTCAGGGATCACAACCTATATAAGTTTAGAAGTTCTAAAAGACCTTGGTGTATAGGTTTAGATAGTGTCCAGATTAGAATCCTGATCCTAAAGACTTAATAAGACACAAAAGAGAGTTGAGAATTATTTAAGGCTATCTAGGTGCTGCAAGGGCAGCACAAAGACATCTGCTGTTGCCCTACAATGCAAGGCTTATAGAGAATTCAGAACTGCCATTGACTCAGATATAAAAAAATAAAAAAAGACTTTTTAGCTGACCTCCAAGAATACCTAACCTCCCTCTCAGAGGTAGTCCTTCAAAATAGGAGATTAGACCTGATATTCCTTAAAGAAGGAGTCTGTGTGCTACACTAAAAGAAGAATGTTGTTTCTATGCAGATCAGACAGGAATAATAAGAGA
The DNA here is from genome assembly GCF_011064425.1 of Rattus rattus. Lineage (NCBI taxonomy): Eukaryota > Metazoa > Chordata > Mammalia > Rodentia > Muridae > Rattus > Rattus rattus. Next base: position 5,163,475 of record NC_046157.1, read on the forward strand.
AACAGACTTTCAGTCATTCAAACTTTTGTGCTGAGACAACAGTATCAGATGGTGAAACAACAAAAAACAGAGGTACCTTAACCAAGTTGAGTGGAAGATTCCACTCAAGGACAAAAAGAAAATGGGGGAATGAAAGACCCCCTCCCAGAAAGGGAATTGTACAAGTCCAAAGCCCTCAACTATAGAAGTAAAAAGTAAGTTTTTAGATACACAGACTCAGAACTAAAATAAGCCTGGGAAAGTTCAGATGTGTCCAAGCTTTGTGGGACAAGCTGACCCATCATTTAGACGAAACAGACCATAAAAGAAAACAAAATACAGAAACCAGTCTAAATTATTGATATTGCTTTATGGGCCACCTAACAAGAGATAAGCCCCTAGCCCCTGACATTCCAGATGCCCCAACCTGCACGTATTCTCTTGCTGTGTGACAACCTCATTTGAATAGCCAGTTGGGTGTAACCATACATCCGCACCTCACTTGAATCCACCAACCATGCATCTGCTTCTGTAAGCCTGCTTCTGCTCCCCAATACCCTATAAAAACCCGTCCCTGGTTCTGCTAGGCGCGCCAGTCTTCCGAATTGACTGGGACACCCACAGATACCTGTGTATCCTGATCAATAAAAATCCTCTTGCAGATTGCAGCCTGTGGACTCGGACTGGTCATTGGGCTCGAGGATCTCCCTCCTGAGGGAAGATTCTCTCTGAGAGTCTTACATTGTGACTATTGTGAAGGGTGTCATTTCCCTAATTTCTTTCTCAGGCTGTTTATCCTTTGAGTAGAGGCAGGCCACTGATTTGTTTGAGTTAATTTTATATCCAGCCACTTTGCTGAAGTTGTTTATCAGGTGTAGGAGTTCTCTGGTGGAATTTCGGGGTCACAAATATACTATCAAATCATCTGCAAATAGTGATATTTTGACTTCTTTTCCAATTTGTAACTCTTTGATCTCTTTCTGTTGTCTAATTGCTCTGGCTAGGACTTCAAGCACTATATTGAATAGGTAGAGTGAGAGTGGGCAGCCTTGTCTAGTCCCTGATTTTAATGGGATTGCTTCAAGTTTCTCTCCATTTAGCTTGATATTGGCTACTGGTTTGCTGCATATTACTTTTACTATGTTTAGGTATGGTCCTTGAATTCCTGATCTTTCCAAGACTTTTAACATGAAGTGGTGATGACTTTTGTCAAATGCTTTCTCAGCATCTAATGATATAATCAAGTGTTTTTTTTTTTCCTTTGAGTTTGTTTATATAGTGGATAACATGGAAAATCTGGATAAATGGATAATTTTCTAGACAGATATCAGTTACCAAAATTTAATCAGGATCAGATAAACCATCTAAATAGTCCCATAACTCCTAAAGAAATAGAAGCAGTCATTAAAAGTCTCTCAACCAAAACAAAACAAAACAAAACAAAAAACAAAAAAAAAAAAACCAAAAAAACAAAACAGGACCAGATGGGTTTAGTGCAGAATTCTATCAGACCTTCATAGAAGACCTAATACCAATACTATCCAAACTATTCCACAAAATTGAAACAGATGGAGCACTACCAAATTCCTTCTATGAAGCCACAATTACTCTTATACCTAAACCACACAGAGACCCAACAAAGAAAGAGAACTTCAGACTAAATTCCCTTATGAATATCGATGCAAAAATACTCAATAAGATTCTTGCAAACCGAATCCAAGAGCACATCAAAACGATCATCCATCATGATCAAGTAGGCTTTATCCCAGGGATGCAGGGATGGGTCAATATACAGAAAGCACACATATTTCTCAACTACTTCATGAAGTACTGGGAAGTGTGTTTCACTTCTGTTTGCACTTGGTGAGGTGAAGTCACTTGCTAGAGGTAGGAAAGCTGTAATGGAAACCCAGGTCTTCTGTATCCAATTCAGGGCTCTTTTCAAGGTTGTCTCCTGATGGGGCAGGGGAGGCTGTGAACCAACACTGGCAAAGGTGAACACCTAAAGGTGAAGAGGTCATAGACATAGACATAGACAGAGACATAGACAGAGACAGAGACAGAGACATAGACATAGACAGAGACATAGACAGAGACATAGACAGAGACAGAGACAGACATAGACGTAGACATAGACGTAGATGTAGACATAGGCATGGAGAACCCCAGAGTTTACCATGCTTCTGTGGTTCTAATGCAGCCCCAGAAGAGTAGGCTGCTGCCTGTCTCCTGTGAGTAGGTATATCCATAATTCTCCTAGTGCCAGGAAGGTAGAGGGTCCCTGGAATGGCCACTCCTTCCTCTCCACCTACAGAGTCATCGAGAGCACTTTCCAGGGCTCTAGATGACAGTGGATATGGAGAATTACAGCCTGAGCCACAGCAGCCGAGCTCCTCTCCACAAATTGTCTCTCACAGCAGAGTCCCTCAAGCTGAGTCCCTCACCAAGAAGGAAGAGAATTACGAGATGGCAAGCAAAAAGGCAGAGGGACAGGCAGAGACCCCTAAACTGACCTACACATACACACACAAATGGGAGTCATTTTTGTGTTTCGTTTGTACAGTGTGCCCCAGT